>NC_051159.1:44018544-44055349 GCF_013339745.2 Dermacentor silvarum | reverse complement strand
TTTGCCCGCGTTCGCACAAAATGCGTGCGGCGTTGGTGACGGTTGCCGGAGCCTCTGATATAAATAGGCACTTGGTGCCGCAGCTACACGTCGCCTCCCTTCCATCCCCCTCCCCCCCCCCCCCCCCACGGCCTTTCGTGCGTCAGAAGAAGGCGCGTTTGCTCTACATATATGGTGATGGTAAAGGAGGAAAGAGATGCCTACTTCTGCGGCCCTTAAGGGAGCACGGCACAGAACGCGCAGTTTGTGCTCCGCCGTGCGTTCACTCCCCGTGAAAGCGCGCGTCCCTCGCCCCTTTCACTCGCACATACAGCGTTCGGCGGCGCGCGGCGACGATTTCATCTCCACTGACGTCATACGGAACCTCACGGCGACGGCGACGGCGACGCCAGAAATCTGCTTTGGAGTGTCCATAGTAATTGCTATCGCAATAAAAAGCGAAACATTCCTGCGGAAGTTATGTTACGATAACTGTAGACGTTAATGCGATTAGCATTCAAGCAATGTAGCGACACACAATAGCTGAGTGCACAGTTACTTAGAATATGCATAGTGAGAGCTCCATTGCTTCGGCTATTTGCTACATACGCCGTCTCCAGGATGAACCCACTTTAATATGGCACTCTCTCGCCAGGGTATTCTAGACGGCATGACGACGACTACATGACAAAGACGCATTGACGACGACGGAATGATGCAGAAATGACGTGGATGCAACGAGTATGACAGCATGGCGACAGTGGGATGATGATCCTGAAATGGTTGCTTTAGATGAAAGCGCGACGAAGACGGCATGAGGACAATGCGATGACTACTATTTGCATGATGATGACGGAATCATGATAACCAGACGAAGAAGCTGGAATGACGATGACGTGACGGTTACTACGGCATCACGACGACGGTATGACGACGACTGTGGTGACGATGGCGTCAAAACAGTGACATTATCACGGTAGAATGGCGACGGCAGGATTACAATTGAATGACGAAGAACGAATGACGTCAGTGGAACAACGAAGACGGCATGACGACGACTGTATGGCGACGTTGTTGTGACGACTGCGGTATGAGGAGAATCGATCACGATCACAAATCGGAACCGTGAACGCAGGCGCCTCCGTGAATTGGACACCGAAATTAGGTTTCGTAAGCCACCGAAACTCCAGTGCTGCGACGAAAGTTTAGTATGCATTTCATGCGCATCTGGCGCAACATTCACCGAGCGCTACGCCCAATGAGCTGATTTCGCGGTGGTGTCCCCATGTGTATATGAAGATACTTGTGTGGACTCCTTCACGTCTGTGTAGTGAGCGACCATCCCATAGTTACTCGACTGTGCTTTCGGTGCTGGTGTCCGTAGGTGAGACCATCCTTGTGCACTCGTGTTCGTGTGTACATTGTGCTTGTTTTCATATGTTCCTTAATTAAATTTTTTATTGTTACTTGAATGACACAGGAAGCTTGAGTAAGCTTGTGTGTTAGTTACGCAGCCTACCTTCTCACCAAGGTTGAAGACTGGGCGTGTTGGTATAGCATACTAGAGGTTGGAATGCGCAACATTTTAGATTGTTGCAAGTAGCGCTCTGTCGTGTGTGTTCCTCATCTGTGTCTCTCGTCTAAAATGTTGCCCATTCCAACCTCTACTACCTTCTCACGTTTCTACATCTAAATAAAAAAATGATGTGGTTTAGCTTTGGTTAACTCTGGTTGATAGCGCAAGCCACGCGCACGGTCACGGTTTCGTTAAAGCACGCGGATTTAGATATATAGTTGGAGCGGCTTCGTGCACTCCGTCGTCCTGCGGAGCGGCGATACCGGCGTACAAAATCCATCGATGACCTTGCGACAGCCAGACGACTACGAAAGAAAATTCAACGTCACACGGATAGATTGGCATCACGACGTTGGACAATGTTTGGCCAGGCACTAGACCCCCGAAAGCCACTTTCCCACATCTGGAGAACCGTACGTGGTCTGCGTTCCCTGCCTGAACAACGCTTCCCGTTCAAAGCACTGGCGCTCTTCCAGAGGGGGCTGGATGTTGATGTTGCAGAAGACTTTTGTGCAAGGATCGTTGGCCAAGCAATCAGTCCAGGCCCTCCGGCCCCCAGTGACATCCCCGTTTCGCGTGACTGCCGCATGGGTCTTACTTTCGCAATGGAGGAACCTGAAGCGGCTCTTGCTCTATGCAGGCGTTTTTCATCCCCGGGACCAGATGGAATATCTTACCGCGCCTTGAAAAATCTGAATGAATGCGCTCTAAGAGAACTTTTAGATCTCTACAACGTATCCTGGCAAGACGGCATGGTTCCCGAAGAATGGAAGACAAGCCACTTGGTTCCTCTCCCGAAGTAAGGCAAGTCCTCACTTAAACTTACGTCATACCGCCCAATAACGCTGGCTAGCTATGTAGGGAAGATAATGGGACAGATGATCCTTGCCCGCTTGGAGTAGTACCTGGAACAGTACAACATGCTCCGAAATTGCATGGCTGGTTTTCGTCGAGATCGCGCGACAGTGTTGTTGATCTCGCTACGTATGTCAAACATCAAAAGTCACGCAAAAGATTATCTGCAGCTTTGTTCTTGGATGTCAAGGGGGCATACGATAACGTATCTAACGAGGCTATCCTCGATGCTCTTGAGACGGTTGGCTTAGGTGGTCGAGTTTTTCAATGGATTACTCATTACCTTTTTCTGAGATCGTTCTTTTTGTTGGAGGCGAAATGCAAAAATTTCCGTGTGCTTGCGTTGTAGTGCACGTTAAAGAATCCCAGGCGGTGAAAATTAATCCGGAGCCCTCCACTACGGCGTGCCTCATAATCAGCATTGGTTTTGGCACGTAAAACCCCAGAAAGAAGTTCTTTTGTGTACCAGCAATGGTCAAACAGTACCACACTACACCTACAGAGGCGTCCCTCAAGGCAGAGTACTAAGCCCCATCCTATACAACCTCGCACTCATTGGTCTCGTTGAACATCTGCCAGCAGTGATCAAGATATCAATGTACGCAGACGACATATGTATATGGACTTCAGGTGTGGCACGCCCTCAGATACGTGCAAGTCTTCAAAATGCTGCTACCACTGACAGTCTATACCTCCGCAACCAAGGTCTTGAAATCGCTTCAGACAAATCTGCACTGCATGGTGGCATTCACCCGCAAACCAATGACACCCAACACCATCTCTATAAATGGCCAGATAATTTCTTATGAGAAGACTCACAGATTTCTTGGCATAATTATTGATAGAGATCTCTCATGGAGCCCGCACGTGACACCTACTTGAAACAGCGTTTGACAGCAATCTCCCAGCTTTTCAAGTTTCTGGGCGGAAAGATTTGGGGAATGTCAGTACATGCAACGTTGGAATTGTACAGGGCTCTTTTTCTGGGCTTTTTGAGGTACAGTTAGCCCGTGCTGACCAACACTTGCAAGACAAATCTTCGTGCTCTACAGGTTATTCAAGCTCGGACTCTTAAGGGTTTGTCTTGGTTTGCGACAATGCACATCGACAGTGGCGACTATTGCAATCACTGGGACCAACCCATACAAACGCACATTGCGGTGGAAGTGTTGAGAGTGCACATTAGGCACTTTTCCCGGGCCCGTTCCCATCATCTGGCAGAACTACCGTCAGAAAGGCCGTAGGCATCATTTTGCACTATGATTTCGGATTATTACCCTCGCCTTCCATCACGCTTTTCCCCCGCAACTAAGCCATCGATTCCTCCATGCTGTTTGGATCGACCTGCAGTGCACATCACCGTGCCAGGAATCCGAAAGAAATCTGAGCTGTCATCAGCCTGCTCTTAAACAACTCACTCTGCTCCTTTTGCACGAAAGGTACGCCGACCACGTACATATTTATACTGATGGATCGGCAACTCTCCAGTGTTCCTCTGGAGCCGTGGTGTTCCCCGCGAAAGCCACCACCATCAGTTTCAAGACGTGTCACCCAACGACATCGACGGCTGCGGAACTTGCAGCTCTTCGCGCTGCACTTCGTCTCGTCAACCAAGAACAACCTCGAAGATGGTCAATATTCAGGGACTCGAAGGCACCACTGCAGTCTTTGCTATCAGCCCTGCGACGTGGATCACACGAACAACTGGTATTCGAGATTAGAGAACTAATCCATACCTTGACTGAGAAAGGACACCACGTGACATTTCAGTGGCTTCCAAGTCACTGCGGCGTCATAGGGAATGAACACGCCGATAACGCTGCTCGGTCGGCTCTTCAAGGCGACGAAGAGGAACCAATACCGTTATCAAGGACAGATACCGCTCGAAAACTTCGAATGCTCACCCGTGATATCACGTTCTCCCTGTGGAACGCAGGAAGCTTTCAATGCAACCAGCTGCAGAACTTGGACTCCTCTCAACGCTTTTGCATCCCAGCTGGACTTTGCCGTCGAGAAGCTAGCCTACTTTTTTCGAATATGGCTAGGAATGGCCTTTACTAAGTCTTTTGCATTCCGAATCGGATGGGCCTCGTGTGGTGACTGTGGTAGCGAGGAGACTCTTCAGTACCTTCTCTGTGACTGTCCTCGCTACAATTTACAGAGACGATCGCTGGTACAAGCGATAGCGCGTTTTGACCAAAGACCTCTAACAGAGGAACTTATTTTAGAATGCCGACATCACAAGCCATCGCAGCGGAGGGCGACGAGGGCACTGTTGCAGTTTTTAAGAGCAACAGACTTGGACAAGCGGCTGTAGCCTGGACAGATGTTTATAGTGCTGCAAGTGCTACAGTGCTGTGCCACCTGTGACCGACTGTGATTGTGTCTGTGCTTCTTATTTTCTTTATCTATATATACTTTGCTGTCACTTTACCTCCCCCTCTCTTCTCTCCCCAGCGTAGGGTAGCAAACGGGATCTTCCCGTCTGGTTAACCTCCCTGCCTTTCCCCTTTCTTAAGTCTCTCTATCTTTTCACTGCCCTGGCTTGGCCCATTGTCGAGCTGCAGCCCAGGTGTGGTTTCGCCCAACTCTACTCGGGCAACGGTGGCAATGTCTCCTTTCAGGGCTCCGTACAGGCCTAAATATCGTCCGACGTAGCGTGAACGCGCGCACACGTTATGTCACGTTGGCGAGAACAACAGCGGCTATAGTTCGACCGATGGATCGCCGTACTCGCGCCGCCAACGTAAACGGACGGACGGCCAATGCGCTCCGACGAGCCCGGCGTCTGACGACGCTCGCCCGCGTGCCGATGGACTATAAACGTGCCTTAATGCTCTCTTGTGGTTTGACCTCTACCTCTAGTAGTGGCATCAGAAGGGAGCAGTGAGTCAAGAAGGCAGGAGAGGGTGACGGCCATATAGTAGATAGAACGGGGAATAATCAGTAATATCGTGACGCGACGAATTGTATGCAAACATCACGAAAGGTAAGGTGCAGTACCAATCCCGATGATCATCAGACACGTACACGGAGAGCATGTCCGTAAGTGTACGGTTGAGACGCTCGGTAAGTCCGTTTGTCTGTGGGTGGTAAGCCGTAGTGAACTTGTGGGACGTTGAGCAAGAGCGAAGAAGGTCGTCGACAACTTTAGAAAGGAAACAGCGGCCTCTATCGTTGAGTAGCTGACGTGGGGCACCATGATGTAGGATCACTTCATGGAGGAGAAAATCAGCCACATCAATTGAGCAGCTTTTAGGGAGGGCCCGCGTTATGGCATAACGCTTGGTAGAGCACTGCACGGGCTCGCGCTTACCCGAAAGCCCGGGCCCGGCCCGGCCCGTGGGCCGGGCCGGGCCGGGTAGGGCACTCTTTTCACGAGCTCGGGCCGGGCTCGGGTACGGCATGTGCTTTGTGACCTGGGCCCGGGCCGGGCTCGGACTTTCTGGTGGTGTGCATGTAACGTGCATCGAGTTATCCTCGCGGGTCTCGACTCTGAAAATCATGTTTTTTTTTCGGTCTCGGGCCGGGTTCGGGCCGGTTTCGAGCTGGGCTCGGGCTGGGCTCGGGCCTAAGGTAAAGGGGTGGTGGGTCGGGCCAGGCGAGTAACGTAGAACATTTCCGGGCCCGGGCCGGGCCCGGGTCTTGCCATAAACCTTTTGGTTGGGCTCGGGCGGGCAGCCCAACGTAAAAACGGGCCCAGGCCAGGCCCGGGCTGAAAAAATCGGCCCGTGCAGTGCTCTAACGTGTGGTATAGTCCGTCGCAACAGCCACCCACTTCTTGCCCGAGGATGAGGTAGGAAATGGGCCAAGGAGGTCCAGGCCGACGCGAAAAAAAAAGGCTCACTGGGGATATCTATAGGCTGAAGGTGGCCAGCGGGAGACAATGGAGGCTTCTTGCGGCGTTGGCAAAGTTCGCAGGCAGCGACGTAGCTTCGAACAGAGCGATATAGCCCAGGTCAGAAAAATCGTCGGCGCACACGGTCGTATGTACGGGAGACACCCAAATGACCAGCGGTAGGCGTATCGTGTAACTGCGAGAGAATTGTCGAGCGCAGATGCTGGGGAACGACGAGAAGCAGTTCAGCGCCATGTGGATTCATATTGCGTCGATATAAGGTCCCGTCCTGGAGAACAAACATACGGAGAGAATCGTCCTGTTGCTCCGAGGTAAGGCGTTCGATGATGGATCGCGAATATGGGTCACGACGCTGCTCGTCCGCGATGCGTGAGAAGTCGCAGATTGACAAAACGCAGGTATCTGTATCGGTTTCGGTGCCATCGGGTGGGTCGACAGGGTAGCGGGAGAGGCAGTCGGCCTCCTTATGTAACCGCCCAGATTTGTAGGACACGGAAAACGCGTACTCTGGCAGGCGTAAAACCCAGCGGCCAAGACGGCCTGTCGGGTCTCTGAGTGAGGATAGCCGATATAAGGCATGATGATCTGTGACCACGGTGAAATGTCAACCGAACAGGTAAGAGCGGCACTTAGCAATGGACCAAACAAGGGCCAAGCATTCGCGTTCTGTTATGGAGTAGTTTCGCTCTGGTGCAGAAAGAAGACGGCTAGCATACGCGATCACGCGATTGGTGTCGCGCTGTCGTTGGGACAAGATAGCGCCAATGCCATGGCCGCTTGCATCAGTGCGAACTTCTGTGTAGGCATGCGGATCAAAATGACCCAACACGGGTGGATTGGTAAGGCGACTGATAAGCGTTGAAAATGCTTCAGCCTGGTCGGGTCCCCAACTAAAAGTGGTATCCTTTTTCAGAAGGTCTGTGAGAGAACGAGCGATTTCGGCAAAGTTCTGGATAAATCGCCGAAAATAGGAACACAGCCCTAGAAAACTGCGGATATCGGTAGAAGAACGCGGAAGGGGAAACTCCCCAACGGCACGAACTTTGTCAGGATCAGGCTGGACGCCAGAAGCGTCAACCAAGTGACCAAGTACTCGTATTTGGCGGCGGCCGAAATGACATTTTGCCGAATTGAGTTGTAGGCCGGCACGTCGAAAAACATCAAGGATAGCTGAGAGTCAGTGAAGGTGGCTCTCAAACGTCGGTGAAAAAACTATGACGTCATCAAGGTAGCAGAGGCATGTGGTCCATTTGAATCCATCATGCGCTCGAAGGTAGCAGGGGCATTACACAGTCCGAAAGGCATCACTTTAAATTGGTAGAGATCATCTGGGATGACGAAGGCGGTCTTTTCGCGATCTGGTTCATCCACTGCGATTTGCCAGTAGCCTGAGCGCAAATCAATCGATGAAATATAACTGGCACCGTGTAAGCAGTCCAGCGCATCATCAATACGCGGAAGCGGATACACGTCATTTTTCGTAATCTTATTCAGGTGACGGTAATCGATACAAAATCTCGAGGTATTGTCCTTCTTTTTAACCAAAACGACAGGTGACGCCCACGGACTGCAGGAAGGCTCGATAATATCGTTGGAGAGCATTTTGTCCACCTCCGTTTGGATCACCTGGGGTGCAGCCGCTGACACACGGTAGGGCCTCCGGTGTATAGGAGGAGCGTCACCAGTGAGGATGGGATGGGTGACGACACGGGTGCGACCTAGCGGGTGATTTCCAAAATCAAAGATGTCTTCATAGGACATCAGAATGCGGCGAAGGGCGTCGGCGTAAGCAGGTCGTAGGTAAGTAGCTATCATGGGAGTAAACTTGTCGTTGCGTGAAGTAGGACGGTCGGAAGCTGCAGCAATGTCGAATCGTGGTTCGGGCGTAAGAGCAGCTGCTCCACACTCTTCCAAAGGGGACAGCAAAGCGAGAGATACACCCTCAGGAAGCACTTGCAGACAAGAACCAAAGTTCAGAAGGGGAAGCCACGCTGGATTGTGGACAAGAGTTATAATTGAGCTTGGTAGTGCTATTTGCCGTGCCAGGCGAACGTCGCAAAGTGGGGACACCACGTAAGGACCATCTCGAAGTGGAAGAGAAGGCGACGTGAGGACGTAGATTGCAGCATCAGGTTGCAGTCGAACAATTTCAGCAGAACGAAGTCGGGACTTGTTGTCTTCGGTCGGGTCGGCAAAGTAATGGGGCAGTTCAAGGCGAAGGGTGCCGGTTGCACAGTCATTAAGTGCTGAATGAGCAGTCAGAAAGTTGATTCCGAGAATCACTTCGTGGGGACACTCGGCCAGTACAGTGAACAGGACTAAGACTGGACGACCGGCAATGGTAACACGGGCGGCGCACATTCCCGTCATGGCTGTTGTACTGCCATTAGCCACTAGGACGGCAGGCGACTCGGCAGGTGTCAGTACTTTACGGAGACGGTTACGAAGATCTGATCGCATAACTGACACCTGAGCGCCAGTATCGATGAGGGCTTGAACGGGTACATCATCAATAAAAATTTCAACAAGGTTCGGTCGAGCAGCAGGGGTCAGCACAGGTTTTGCAGTCCGAGTCGTCAATGCAGCATCACCACCGGGGGCTGCATTGCTTAGTTCACCGAGAAGCGGCCCGCGTAGGACGGGGACGAGGGACGTCGAGGTGTAGGCGAGCGGGACTGACGGCGTTGCGGCGAGGGCGAGCGGCTAGTGGTGTTTCCCCGAGAGGGAAGGCCGGCATGGTATGGTTCAGAAAGGGGCGACAGAGACCGAGGGTCTCGGTCGAAGCGGCGATCAGCGTATGGTCGAAGCGAGGAGTACCAGCGGCTACTACGGCAGTGGCGGGAGATGTGACCGACCCGGGAGCAAGCAAAGCAACTTGGCCTGTCATCCGGTGTTCGCCTCTCAGAGGGGTTCCAATATCGATTCGGGAACGACTGGCGAGGTGCAGCAGAGGCAATGACAGGAGCGGTAGGGGTGGGACGTGGGCGGACGGCAGACTGGATATCTATGCTTGCAATTTCTTGGCGGACAACAGCTTGAATGAGCGAGATAGTCATGTTGTCGTGCGTATGGGGACAGTGAGAACTTGGAGCCATAGCCTCAAGTTCGCGGCGGATGACCTGTGTCAAGCTTGGCGTGGCAGGCGGATGTGATGGCGGAGGGTCGTTGCAGGAGGAAGTGGCAGCTGTATTCGGAAGTCGGTCAAAGCGTTGTACGATGCGTTAGATCTTCTCTTGCTCAAAATTCTGGCATTCCTTTATGATGGATTCAACCGTTGATCAGTTCCTGCAAAGCAGGAGGTTGAACGCATCGTCCGCGATGCCCTTCAAGATGTGTCCAACCCTATCGGACTCCAGCATGTCCGCGTCCGCTTTACGGCAGAGAGCTAGAACGTCTTGAATATACGCGACGTACGATTCGGTTGGTGTCTGGACACCAGACGCTAGCTCTTGCTTGGTACCCATTTGACGTTCCACCGGTCTTCCGAAAAGATCGCGTAGCTTTTCCTTGCAAGAGTCCCAGCTTGCAATTTCGGTTTCATGCGTCTCGAACCATACCTTCGCGTTTCCTCCCAAGTAAAAAATCACGTTGGCCAGCAAGAGTGTGGCATTCCACTTGTGCTTACCGACGTGCTCACACGACGTCAGCCAGTCTTCGATGTCGACCTTGCCAGTGCCAGTGAAGATTCCCGGGTGACGTAGCTGTGTTAGTACCACTTCCGCTGATGTCTGAGCAGCGGAGGCAGCGTCTGCGTCGGAGGCAGCGTCAGTAGCCATAATAGTGGAACCGATGTTCGCTGAGCGATGATCCGGTCCTGGATCATCGCCCGCTGCAATGATCCAGGGCCGGTTTGTGGCGAGATTACCTCGCACTTCTACCAAAATGTTACGGGGAGAAAATATATGTATTTACAATACATACAGTTAGAAGGTTGTAGCTCTGTGGCCAGGGTAACACCATCTACCAACCTCCGAGACACTTCAGCCTCTTCTTCACCAACCAACGTCATTTTGTCCACAGCGGTACAAACTCGTACGTGACAATATTTTCCAAGATATTCACGTTTGTCTCCTGCACTCCTTAATCACACAGTGTTTCTATGAGTGCTGGTATGTCTACTGAATCACATGCCTTTTCATAATCTAGGAAAGCCATACAGAGAGGTTGATTTTACTCCGCAGATTTCTCGATTACCTGATGTGATCCATTGTATAATATTCCTTCCTGAAGCTTGCTTGTTCTCTTGGTTGACTGAAGTCAAGTGTTGCCCGGATTCTATAGGAAATTATCGTGGTGAATATTTTATAGACCACTGAAAGTTAGCTAATGGGCCTACGAGTCTTCAATTTAACGTCTCCCTTCTTATGGTTAGTTACAACGTTGGCATTCTTCCAGCTCTCTAGTATACTGGAAGTCGTGTGGCATTGCGTATAAAATGCCCCAAGCTTTCGAAGCACAATATCTCCTCCAACTTTGAATAAATCGACTGTTATTACACAGCACCTTTCTTTGGTTTGGTTTGGTTTCTTCTATGAGTGGCATATACCTACTACGGAGGATTGGCCAAGAACTCGTGCAGCGCCTTCATCCTCTTTTTATTGCAGTCCTCACGGTACACGAGAGCGTAACTTCTGTTCGTAGTTTCTGTGCTTGGATACTCAGACAGGAATGCATGCACCGCCAATTCAACGCAGCTGTGCCAGTCTTCTGCACAGACTAAGGCTGGGGGTAGCGTTTACGCGCGGATACGTGCACCTCATGCGACGCACCGAGTCTCCAGACTGTGAGTTGTGCCATGTAAATGAAACTATAGGCCATGTGCTTTGTGACTGCCCTAAGTACGTGGAAGAGCGTCAAAGGTTGAAGAATGACCTTACGCGTCTCGACAGCCCACCATTGTCGGAGGAACTTATTTTAGGCCCTTGGCGAGACGCTCAATCGATTTTCAAGGCCATGCAGGCGCTACTGAACTTTTTAAAATGTACGGGCCTGGACTGTAGGCCTTGAGCATGCCAAATTGCTTGCTATATGTGTTACATCCTCCTTCTCTCGTCATCGTCACCCATCATGCGCCTCTTTCTTCCCTCTTCCCCTTCCCCCAACGCCGAGTAGCTGGCTAGAGGAATTTACCTCAGGCCGACCTCTCTGCATTTCGCATCATTAAACTTCTCTCTCTCTCTCTCTATGCATCGTCATAGAGAAATTCATTATTGAATCAAACCGATTTCATTGTTAAGCATATTATTCCATTGATCAATACATTATAGCCTCTAGTACTAGCATGGTTACTTTTGTATATATTTATTGTCCACTGAATTGTCTTATAATTTACTCGCTATAATATATTTACCAAAATTAGACATTTTCTAAATTTATTCACTTAG
Source organism: Dermacentor silvarum (assembly GCF_013339745.2). Lineage (NCBI taxonomy): Eukaryota > Metazoa > Arthropoda > Arachnida > Ixodida > Ixodidae > Dermacentor > Dermacentor silvarum. Next base: position 44,043,696 of record NC_051159.1, on the reverse strand, counting down.
CACATATATAAAGCCTGCCCGAATGTTGGCCGATACCCGTGAGTGGGTATGCGCCAAAGATGATTAGGTCACCGTCATCATCATCATCCAGGAGATCGGGTGGCGAGCGCTCAGAAGATTTGCCGTGAGCAAGTTCAGCGAGCCTTCGTTCTAAATTGCGGATTCCGAAGCCCTCGAAGAAAGGCACCAGGTGAGAAGAAACGCAGTGGTTGCACGTCACACCATGGTTTTCAGCAATCCCCGAGCGCCCGATTGGATGGCCACGCAAGATAGAGCGGCGCCGAGTGGGTTTCAACGCGCCGAATCTCGAGCGAACCTTCGGGACCAGTTCACCTTTTTGCCAACGCGGCCTCGGGCAACAGACCTACAGCCTCTAATGGAGCTCATGGTGCAGTACTGCTCTGGCCAGTACTGCCGGTCAATTCCTACAGCTCTTCCAACGACGACTGCGTCTGTTCTTGAACGGGGCGTGACGCCTTCGAAGTTCTCGGCGCGCCGCGACAACATCAAGTGGGAAGCGAACTCGGACGAGCAGCTGGCGGCACTCACCATTCGACTGCTGGTCCCGGAGCCACCGCTGTCAGGTGACACGCCGCAGTCTTGGATTGTCTTCGCGTCGACAGTGTCTGCGTGCTGCGTGACCGGTCCGAGGCGCTCTTCTGCTGCGGACGACTAGAAGCTGGAAGCTGGAAGGCGGGATCATTTAGGGGCCCTCTGCAGCTCCCGGCCCACCTTCTCGGTTCCGGAAGAAGATGCACCAATAGCTGCATTTTGACGTCGCCGAATGGTGTTGCGGCTAGTCACGCAGGTGACTTCCAATTGATAGGCGTAGCGCCATATCATTTATGGACCATTCCACACCCATCAGGACGAAATAAACGCGCGCTAGCGCTATGCATAAAGTTGTCCACTTCTTTGGCACGTGTTCAATAGAACATGGCTGCCGGTCTCGTATTAAATGCAAACCTCTTTCCTGCATATGCTTAATTGTTTTACCGCACGAAAGACTGATTCTAGCGCACAGCTGACAGAGGGTTTGCACTTATAGCGCTTTGCTGCTAATCGCCTGCTTTGAGGGCACCTCTCCGCTTGCGTGCCAGTTTCTTTTATACGTGAATTCGTAGTTTGTATACACGAAGTATATCAAACACTTAAAGGCGAGAAGCCACTGGCAATTATGTTAAACACACCTGTTTATTTTTAGTGGGTCATTCGAGGAAAATTATGATCATCTATTTGTTTGAACTTTTAAATAAATGTATTGACTGCAATGTTCGCTTATCTTCGGCTAGAACGTCATTCCACGATATGTGAATTAGTTCTTGACGGAAATTCTTAAGTTTAGGCGCTGTTATAGAACGCGATGATATAGAGAGTGTTCTCTTTTTAGTTTGTTGCTTAGTAACTAGAAATACAGGTAGCGGATCCCTAATATAACATGAAATGGTTCCTGCTCTAACATCCTCAGAATTAACGTTCCTGAGAGAGACATCGATTAGTGTATATCTATTGGTAGTAACTCTTGTTGGCATATTAATAGTGTTAAGTAGCGGAAAGCTATCAAACAGACACGTCATCTCATGTTTAGTAGTTTCGTTAGATAACATGTCAATATTAATATCGCCGCCACATACAATTAGATATCTATTCATCACAGCATGGTTGAACAAGTTTTGCAAATGAGCCATAAATTTCGAAATATTTCCTGAGGGGGGGGGGGGGCGATACACGGCTGATATGACGTAATTATTTAGGACAGCTGTCAGCATCTCACACTCAGGTTCTGAACCACAAAATTCTGTTAGGAGTTCACAGTGAAAAGTTTCTTTTACAAGCAAGTAAACACCACCACCTCGACTATAGGAACGATTTATACAGTAAACATCGTAACCAGGCAGAAAAAAATGGATTGTCATCATTCGTGTACCAAGTTTCGGTTAACATGATTACGTCAAACTGAAAATCAAGCTGTGAAAATAAGAAAACTGTAGACTCATATTTATTTCTTGCGGACTGACAATTTAAATGAAAGAATTTTATGCCAGGCATAAATTTGTCACCAATACGTCTATGCAATTTTGTTGGCAAAACGAACATAGTTCAAGAAAGAAATATGGATATAAACGTGACAGCAACCTTAAGCTGTACTCGGGAAATCTTCCTTACTCTTCACAAGAACGGCAGGAGAACCATCCCTGCGTCTCATCAGAACATCATCGTTCGTGCACAATAGAAAACGGGCGTCATTGTCTCTAGCCCATTGCTTTGCCTCCCAGAACAGTGTTCGAGTTTGCTTCGTCAAGTTCTCCTCAATCATCACTTCAGATTTGGAATCCGTTATCTTCTTACGGCCATGTAGCCAGGTGTCCTGAACCGACTGTCGCGAGAAGCGTACAATGATACCTGGTATCTTGTCCGACTTAGAAGGTAGATGGTGTATTGCCGTGACATCACTTCCTGTTAGAGCTGGCATCTGAATTGATGGAGGAACTGTATTGACCCTTCCCAATAAGTTCTCATGGTCAGTCGTACGGATTCTATGAAACTCTAGATTGAGCTTCCTATTATGTCGTTCAAGTTCATTGAGATCTTTCTTTATATCTTGAATTTCTTTAGTGCTCGAACTTGTTTCTGCTTAATCAGCTTTCCGCCTTACATCCGACAATATGTTGTCCCACTCTTTAATTACAGCGAGTACACCATCGTATTTGTCAGACATTTGCACGCTGGGCTCGATAGAAGCAACAGTGTCTTTCAGAGTTTTCACCGTCTCCGTTAATTCTGAAATGGCCACAACATGGGAGTAATCGACAACTTTCTTTGCTCTTACTCTCCTGCACATGCGACATATCGCCACTGCTTTTTTTTTTTTGCTGCATCAGTTTTTCCTTTAAAATTTTCTCTCGCTTACGCCAGAGCAGGGTCATATGTGATAAGAACTAAGACATTCACTGCATACCATACAGTGATCATCAGAACCAACACTCAAGCCATAATCAAAGCAAGATACATCGGCAATGGTACTCATAACTACAAATTCGAGGGCAACACTGCAGGGCACAGCTAACTGTAAAATGTCGTGAAAATTATAGGAAAGTGATGCTATTTACAAACCTGTGGAAAGTGGGGAAATGAAGTTTAGGACGAGTCCCTTTCTGTGCCTCTGCTGCTGCCGAAGGGAAGACAGCGTTAGTGAATCCTCCTTTTATAAGCTGCTGGAGGCTGGGGAGGGGCGTCGTCGTCACGTGATGATTCTTCTGCGCGCCACTTGCTGACTGTTGTAGCTCGAGAACAAGAAGGCAGCTGTGACACGTTTCGTGGCGAACAGTTTAATCTCCTAACCCAGCATCTTGCTTAGCAATATATACACACACACGTTGCGGTGAGTCAGTAGTGATGTCACCGCGCTTTGTCTTTTATTAGATACAACATTCCTTCGCCCTTATTTTTTAATATCCATATCTTTCAGGCTGTCGCCGAACTCTTGTGCTTCGGCGGGGCAGAGGTTCAGGAGGTTGTTCTTCAGCGGCGGTAGAATCTGTAGCTTCCGACGTTGGTTCCTGGACTTCGGTAGGAGTTTCCTCTGTTTCTTCAGGGGTCGCCGGACCAGGTTGCGCTAGAGGTGTGCCAGTGGTGCGCACTGTTCTGGGTAGAGTAAGAGGAGTACGTGTATTAACAATGTCATCAGCATGCACGAATCGCTCCTGGTCTTCCACTTTGACCATGTAAGTTGCCACGCTGACACGGCGAACAATCGTTCCTTTTAACCAGTGCGGGTCGCCTGGTCGGATACCTCTCACCCGGACCCGTTCTCCTGCATCAAATTCCCTCCAATTCTTTTTCTGTCCCTGGTCTTGATCTCTAGGTGGAGTAGGCTCTGACCACTTGGCTAATTCAGGGTGCAAAATGCTGAGACGCGTGCGCGATGCCCAAGACAGGAAACTCTGTGCAGGAATCTTACCAGTCGTGGAGCATGGCGTGTTGCGGTATGTGAAGAGGAACTGGTCCAGCTGGTGTTGAATGGTCCGGGCTTGCCCCAAGCGCCTCTCGTCTCGCAGTTCGCGTACAAGGTTCTTCTTTGCCGTCTGGACGAGCCTCTCGGCTGGCCCATTCGAAGCCGGATGGTACGGAGGTGTCATGACGTGTTGCACAGCATTGGATCTGAGGAAAACTGCAATTTCGTCAGACACAAATTGAGGACCATTATCTGTCACAATCTGTTCGGAAAGCCCAAACGCTGCAAAAACAGTGCGAAGTTTTTCTACAGTCTTCGACGCCGTGGTCGATTTCATGTGTATAACGTCCACGCAATTAGAATCGGCATCGGCAAGCACCAAAAAGTAGTCTTTTTTGTAGTATGCAAAGTCTAGGTGCACTCGTTGCCACCGTCTGGCGGGCCGTCCCTATGACATAAGGGGTATGGCGGGTGCAGCGTTTTGGCTGAGCTGGCAAGTTGAACAGCGTCGAACTGTTTCTTTGAGCAGCTCATTTAACTTCGGCCACCACACGTGACTTCTTGATAGCATTTTCATGCGAGTGGTACCAGGGTGCCCCTCGTGCAAATGCTGTAGTACTTCTGGCTGCAAAGATTCGGGAATAACTACTCTAGTGCCCCAGGTTATGAAACCAGAGTCGAGAGGCAGCTCGTTTCGCCGGACAAAATAGGGTGCAATGTCGACATCTGAATGTCTTTCAGGCCAGCCATTCAAAACGAAAAGTTTCACTTTAGACAACGTGCGGTCTTTCTCAGTTTCCGCTTGAATCGTGCTTGCTGAAAGCGGTACTGCTTCAACAGCGGAGAAAAACAGAACGTAGTCGCTCTTGTCTGCTTCGTTCGGAAGCGGCAATCGTGATAACGCGTCAGCGTTAGCCACTTGCGCACCCTTTCTATAAGTCCACTTGTACTGATAAGCCGCCAGTAACAGCATCCAACGTCGCATGCGCGCGGCAGCCATCTGTGGAATTGGCTTTGTCTGTACAAACAGGCCAGCTAGCGGAACGTGATCGGAATAAATCATGAACTCACGCCCATAAATGTATTTATGAAAGCGCTTTACTCCAAACACCACGGCCAACGCCTCCTCGATATGCGCGTAGCCTTTCTCCGCGCTGCTTAGCGTACTATCTATTATGCTATCGGCTTTTCTTGGCCCCAAATAACATGAAATAAAACTGCTCCAACCCCATAAGGGGATGCGTCGCAAGCCAGACCTAGTGGTTTTTTAGGGTCCTAGAAGGTTAGTACTGAATCCTGGGTGAGCATTTTCTTGCTTTTCTGAAATGCCTTTTCAGTCTCCTCCGACCATGCCCAAGGTTCCTCTTTTATTGCGATAGCAATTATATGGACACTTCAACCGGATTTCTGCCGTCGGCGTCGCCGTCGTGATCGCCGTCACCGTTGCCGTTGCCGTCGCCGTCGCCGTTGCCGTCGCCGTTGCCGTTGCCGTTGCCGTTGCCGTTGCCGTTGCCGTTGCCGTTGCCGTCAGGTTCCCTATAGATAAAATCTTCGCCGCGCGCCGTATGCCCGAGCGGAAGCGTGCGGGGACGCGCGCTATCACGGAGAGCGAACGCACTCAATCTTCCACGCGCAAGCAAGGAAGCGGGAAGCCAGCGCCGGAGGGAGCTGGGGGGCTGGACGCTCGCACCGTCGCTTATCTCCACACGGCTCTGACCTTTATGCGCCGTGCATTCGCCGCTCAGTTTCCATTGAAGCGATAGACCGCACGTACCTTCGCCCGCTGCCAGCGTTTTGACAGTCGTCTGCAGTCATTCAGTGTGATCTATTCATGTTTGTTTGTGCGCGCTCACACCACGCTTGTTCATTCAGTTAGTAATAGTCGGGCCACATTTTACAGCGCACGCTACACATGCAATGCTGCCCGGATCGGCAGTGCAGCGCTACAGGTGTGTCCCTTCGCACGCGCTGCCCACGGGAAGCGCTTCTCATGAACACAACCGTTTCACAGGCGCCTTCTCGTGGTCATCGAGTCTCTCTTCATGTCGGTCTACTTACGGCGCAGCACACCCGCTTACTTAATCAGCTCATGTTTACTAGAATTCATATTGCTACCAAAGCCGCTCACCTTACTTCGTATGGCATTGCTGTGTTGCTATCGCATTCATTGCTTCGCCCTTAGGGCGAAACTGTTGACATTTTTTGAAGAAGTTGGCATAGCGGCCTTAGTTCCGATGAAATGTTCGGCATGAACCGGGAATAAAATGTCATCATGCCAAGATAGGCCTTTAGTTCCCTGCAATTTTTCGGCGTTGGAGGCTTTCTAATCGCTTCCACCTTTTCAAGGCAAGGGTGCACGCCTTTCTCATCAATGACGTAGCCCAGATATCTTACGGACTACACAAAAAATTTACACTTTTCGGGCCTTACTTTGACGCCGTGCTTCTCGAAGCGCAGCAGGACTGCTTCTACACGTTCCAGGCATTCGTTGTAGTCGGCACCTGTGATAAGTACATCGTCAAGGCAACAAACTACTCCACCTAATCCCTTTAGCAACTCGTCCATGATTGCTTAGAATACTGCTGGTGCACTGGAAATTCCGTAGGGCATTCGAACATATTGGAATAAGCCCATGTGTGCATTTATAGTGAACAAAGGCCGCGAGTCATGGTGCAGCTCAATTTCCTGGTACGCTGACGACAAGTCCAAAACGGTAAACACTTGCCTCCTGCTAGGACCGCGAACATGTCTTCAACCGCTGGCTGCGGGTAGTGATCAGTTTTAACGCAGGGATTTACTGTGTCTCCACAAAGACGCACTTTGTTCCCTAGTTTTTAGACTACCACCAACAGCGTGGCCCAGTCACTTTGCGTTACACCCACCAGTACCCCATTAGCTTGTAGGCTATCTAGCTCTTCTTTAACTCGCTCCCTTATGGCATATGGTACTGGACGTGCCTTGCAGAACACTGGCAAGCTACCTTCTTTTAAGGAAAGTTTCGCTTGAAAGCCCTTTATCAGTCCTAACCCAGGAGTGAAAACACTGGCATACCTTTTCACAAGGTTGTCCGCCGTAAGCCTCTTGCACCGTGTGAATACCATTCAAGTCGACGTCCAGGTTTTCAATCCAATCGCGTCCAAGTAGCGCTGGCTTGTTTCTTGGCACCACAACTACTGGTAGAATCTTGCGCTTTCCGTTGTACTCGACCGGAACCTCGGCTTGCCCCTTCACTTCCAGCGGTGCTCCTCCGTAAGTCTTCAGCTTAACCGTAGACGGTGTGAGCGGTGGAGGATTCACTAGCTGCTTCCATAGGTCTTCCGATATCAGAGAAACAGCGGCTCCTGTCTCTACTTGCATCTGCACGCGCTTCCTTCCAAGCATAAGTTTCCTGATACGGCTGCTTCGCAAGGCCGGCGTGATGTACGGCGTAGAGCATCATCTCATGATCTTCTTGCTGGTCGGAGACGGCGTGAATTTTAACACGAAGGTGTTTTATCCCGGGGTCCACCAAGACTTCACTGACGTATTTCCGTCACGGAAATACGTCAGCTTACAATGTACACGAACATAATACAAAGAAAGAAACCAGAAGAAAAAGTTCCACAAACATGCAAAATTTCGAAATCGAACCCACGACCTCTCGGTCCGCGACGATAGATCGCCGAGCGTTTAACCCATTGCGCCACAAACGCATTTGCAGAGAGCTACACAGACGCGCCTTATATATCTAACACTCCTCCGTGTACCCGCGCTCTTGCTCGGGGCGGTGCCGCCGCCTACGAGCAGAAAAGAGAAGTACTGCATTATGACACTAACGCGCACCGACAGTGAACGCTTCGCTGGTCTCAGCACTACGACGCCTCGATGCCAGCATTCGAAGGGACGCTGGCATCAAGAAGCACTACCAACGCCACCTAGGTGGCGTTCACCGTACTCAGCACAGCGGAGCGTGGCCTCCGCAATTAGCTCTGAAAATGTTTCTGAAGTTGATCGCGGAGGCTGCAATTACGACGCGCTGTACGCGCTGATTTGACTCGGTGACGATTCAGTTACGTGCTTTGTCTTGCGCGTTGTATTAGTGTGTCAGTTACGTGCTTCGTCTTTCGCGTTGTGCTAGCGTGTGCAGCGTAGTGCAGCTTCCATATGCACGACGGTTGCTCATGGTCATCGACGTTGGTAGTCGTGATGGAGGAGACGTGCCACCAGGCGTCAGCGTGGGTGCATCAACGCCTAAGGGCGCTTTAGCCACAAAACACCAATAGACATTATATATCAATGTGCAATAAACATTACACTACTTCTGTGAAGAGACGTTTCACTTTCGTGTTCTATACCGATTCCTATATAAGAGGGATCAACCACATTTTTTCCCGCACCCGGCGGGCGTTGTCCGCATACTCGAGCCAAGTGATCCGTGCGTTTGCAGCTGTAGCACCTTGCTTTCCGATAACGACAAGAAATAGCGTCATGCTCGTGCCCGCAACGGTGACACTGTCTTGGTTGCCTCGTATTGCTTGCGTGGCTTGCCAGCAAATGCCGCTTTCCTGCCTGTCTTCCTTATCGCATGGACGTCGGCTTCCGTTCCGCTGCCAGGTCGAAACCCCCTCGACTCTTGTTCCACCATTTCAACGCTTTTGGCAAAGTCGCAAGCAGATTCAAACAACAGCTCATTTTTTAGTAGACCCGTCTGAATGGCAGGGTTTAGCAGTCCAGCGACGAACCGGTCGCGTAGTGCGTCATCAAGGAATCTGCCGTACTTGCATTTAGCGGCCAAGTGCTTCAGTGCAACTGCAAACGTCGCTACTGTCTCACCTTCCACTTGGTACCGCCTGTTGAATCTGAATCGCTCTGCGATGATTCGGCTTGCAGGCTCGTAATGGTCACTCAGTACCTTGACCAGGTCTTCGAGACTCTTCACCGCAAGGGTCGCCGGTAGAAGCAAATCCTTGAGCGTCTTGTACGCGTTCTTGCCAATGGCCGTTATGAAGGCCGACTTCTTAAGCTTCTCCTCTTGTACGTTGGCTACTTCGCAGTAGTGCTCGAATCTTTCCACGTACGAAGCAAAGTCTTCATCGCCGTCCTCCAGGAATGCGTCGAATTCGCACATCTTGGCCATGCCATGCTCTACCCTGCCTCAGTCCTTCACGGGATCCGCCCCTTCCCATCGCAGATTCGTTTCAGCATCCTCGTCGCCAGTTGTTGTAGCTCGAGAACAAGAAGGCAGCTGTGACACGTTTCGTGGTGAACAGTTTAATCTCGTAACCCAGCATCTTGCTTGGCAATATATACACACACGTTGCGGTGCGTCAGTAGTGACGTCACCGCGCTTTGTCCTTTTATTAGATACAATACTGACGATGCAGCTAGACAACACGCTAGTACGTGTACATCAGTAATCAGTGATTACTGTTCAGGGTTGGCACGGAATGAAAATTCCACGCGACGCCTTGTGCAGCCGGTCCAGGGGGGTGAATCTTCCTATACCTCTCATTGGTTCTCCTATAGCAGACGCTCAGTCGACGCTAGCGCCAAGGCGCACTTCAGTTAGGCCCTAGCGGATGGATGACGGTACTATGGTGGCGAAAAAAAAGAAAAGCGGCACGATTTCTTTTACCCTCCCCCTTTTCGCTATGACACTTTTTTTCTTCCTTTTTTATGATAACGTTGTTCCGCTCGTTTCTCCTTTCCCCTCTTGACTTTCCTATCCCTCTCCACGCCTCGCCTCACCTTCCCCTCATGCCTCGCGCAATGCTCTTTTTTTATTTCTGTAGCTGTCCGCGGCTCGTTCTGTTTCTTTCTTTCTTTCTTTTTTTTTTTTTTTTGTCGCGGGCGTTATCAGACGCACCGCCGGTCCGAAGCGCGCGCTCCGCACTCCTCTGCTGTCCGGCCGTGCCATTCGTGCATTCATGCTGCGTGCTTGTGCGCAGTGGCTTCTTTTTGCGTTTTCATGCACACAGTCGCGTTCATTATTACAATCAAGCAAGCATGTGCCCGGATTGTATTAAAAATAATTCCACTTACAACACAACAGTTCTTTGGATTCACCTTTATTGTGTTCGTTTGAGAAAACCAGAATTGGAGCAGAGAGTGAAACACACTATAGAATGGAACAAAACGCGGATGGTGTTTCATGTACACACATGTAAAAAACATTTATTGTAACTGCTCTAATGGCCAATGCGTAGAATAGCTTCTCACGGCCTGCAACTCGCTCGGTCCATAAAATTCACCTCCGTGAAGTACGCCGAGCATATTCTGCGGTTGTTGACCTTGTCTCTTGGCAAACCCGTTAGGTCCATCCTTCCAGCGTAGGTTAAAAACGCTTCCATCCTGATGAACAGTCAAGATCATAAATTATAACATCGCAGTTGGAACACACAAAACTAAGCTCCTTTAATCGCGTCGCGGCAGAGTACTAGTTGTGATATGTTAACCTGAATTCTCAGAAACGTATTTTTAAACGATCGTGGCCAATTAGCTAGAAATAAGTGCAAAGCTCACACCTACACACGCGTTCCTTGCGATACGCACAGGTGGTACTATATTTATAAGGAGCTTTATGTTCGCTGCTTGTTGACATAACGATTTAGTGCATCGTTGTAGTGTTTTCAAATCAGCTAGCTGCTGCCTCACCACCGGACAACCATGCACGACTGCGCACAATTACTATCACAAATAAAAACCGGGAAGTAAACTGCACAGTGCTCACCTGTTCTCTTTAAGGATGCGATAGAATTTCACGTCGCATGGCTCACTTCGTCTTGATGTGTTCGCACACCATTGAACCACACACGAACAGCAACAGCTGCGAGACATTGCGGGGAAAAGCCGACAAACGTGCAACGGTAGGGTACCACACGGACCACACTGCTAGCGCGGAAGGCGAAAACCGCAAAACTGACCGCATAATGCCAGAAAAAAATTGCTGCCGTTTTGGCCGTTATCAGCACGCCCGACGACGAGCGCGGTCCGCGCAAGCCGCGCCGCCGATAGTTGAAGGCGAGAGAGAAACGACAAAGTTGAGAGAGGGTTGACAAGAAAAAAAAAAAAGGAAAAGCGGTTTTGGTTTCGCATCCATCTCATGGATGGCGCTGCAATTCGCGTGGACAAAAAACCTGCGGAGTTTCCGAGGCCTGGCCGGTCCCCGGCTACACGTGTCGATCCTCAGCCGCTGTCGATCCTCGCCAGACACGCAGCACTGTGAAGTGTAGAAATGAAGTTTAGAACGAGTCTTCCTGTTGCTGCCCTAGGTTAATTTGTGGTGCGTATCAATAAACTGCCAAGAAAGAAATAAACTTCCTTGCCGAGGCGGGATTCGAGCCCGCGTGTCCCCGGTCCCAAAGCGAGCTGTCGTAACCACTAGGCTATACCACTACTTTTTTTGAACATGGTATTTATTACAATGAATGAAATGTATGTACAGGAGCTATTTACAATAATATGAGCACCAGGTGGACATAAGTAATCAAACGTCAACGAGCAGTCCATATGAAGATAACGTCACACACAGCAACACCGTCCTTCACAGCAAAAACTTGTAAGGGGAAGTTAAACACCTAATCAAAAGTGGATACCAAGCTGGCTGACATTCTTCTTGGTCGTAAATGTCCTTTAAGTGCATCATCATCTGAACGAAATGCGATCTTGAGGAAATTGATTTTTCTGCATTTCGGTCTTGCATACGAGATTTCCATAGGCTATGCAGGCCTATCAGTAAAAACATATCGAATGGAACATCTTCATACGGAGCAACAAGATATCGGATACTGTGAGAATTTAGATCAAAATATTTTTGCAAATTTCTATGGATAACATCCCAAAATAAAATGGCATCTTTACAAACAATAAAACAGTGTTCAATGGTGACGGTTAACTGACGAAACGAAAATATTCTTTTTATGCAGCCATGTTTTAACGGGGAATGTTTCAGTGTGTAATTTGTAAAAAAAGTTTTTGTAGAAGGGGGACCTGGCATTTCCCGCACTCTCGCAAGCACATCATCATCTACATCGTCTACGGATCGATAAAACGGTGGAGGGAACAACATCGATAATAAATCTTGGTAAAGATTGATTCGTGAAACAGTAAACAAATAATCATTAGAAAAGCGTACAGTCAGAAAAGAAATAGAAAAATAAACCTCACGCATAAACTCCCATAAAGGAGGTCTAGAAATAAATTTGAGGACACCACCAATTCTGGCAGGACATGAACCAGGTTAACCTGCATGAAAGCTCGTAATAGCGGATGAGAGCTATCCCGAAAAAATAAAAAGCGCTAGACTAACTGTCGCACATATAAATGCACCAACCCTAACCCTCCAGCACTCACTGGTCGAAAAAAATTGTCGCGTCTCATAGGTTCAAAACTGGAAGACCATATGAACGTTGAAAACATCCTATAAAAACGTTGAATGTAAAGCCTTGCGCAGTGAAGAACCTGAAAGACGTAGAAAGCTTTGGTTGCCCAAACTATGTTGCAGGCTTCTGCTCTTACAAATATTGATAGACGGTGCGGGACAAAGGTGTAGCGCTGGAGGGCTGGAACGTGCTCTCTCCAGTAGTGTGCACTGAACTTGTAGGCACGCAGTGGAACTCCTAGATATTTAGGTGGCACACAGGACCACTCAATGCCAGCATAATGTGATGGTGTAATGGTCCAATATCCAAACCATAGCCCTGAGCTCTTAGTGCTATTCATCCGCGCACCGGAACGAGAACCAAACTCTTCTATCCCAGCATCGATAAAACTATTTCTATCATAGGCTATACAGCCACGTTTGCAAAACATGCATTTATGAGAACCATATGATTGCGTTCGAGCATCGTCGTCTTCGTCCACAGCTGGCGCGTTCGTACGCTCGTGCTCTGCGAGGGGAAGAAGTTTTGCGCGCTATGAGAGCGAGAGAGAGAGGAGACATTCACGGAGCGGGTCTCCTGGAACGCGGTGTAGGCATTGGAACGCAGTGTCAGTGTTGCAAGCTGCGCTCTTAACACGCAGTGACGACCGTAAGTCCGAGACGTGTGTAAAGAAATTATCATCATAATGAGTAATAAGATGAAAAGTTCTCGCGCACTTCCGAAAAATACTGGGCTACGATCGCCTCGCTTCGCTGTTTCAAGCGTTGCGCGGCCGAGTGGAGTTTTCCCCCCCCTGGATGATTAATAGTGATCCATATAATTGCTATCGCAATAATAGACACTTGGTGCCGCAGCTAAACGTCGCCTCCCTTCCCTCCCCCTCCCCCCTCCCCCACCGCCTTTCGCGCGTCGGAAGAAGGCGCGTTTGCTCTACATATATGGTGATTGTAAAGGAGAAAAGAGACGCCTACTTCTGCAGCCCTTAAGCGAGCATGGCGCAGAACGCGCGTTTGTTCTCCGCCGTGCGTTCACTCGCCGTGAAAGACGCGCCCCTCGCGCCCTTTCACTCGCACATACAGCGTTTGGCGCGCGGCGATGATTTCATCTCCAAATGACGTCATACGGAACCTCACAGCGACGGCGACGGCGACGGCGACGCCGACGGCAGAAATCTGCTTTTTAGTGTCCATATAATTGCTATCGCAATAAAGTGATGAAATGATATATTTGTCCGACTGTATATTGAAATGCCACGGTCGATACGACGCTACGGTGGCTAGATGGGTAGGTGTGCCGACCGGCGCCTCTGGAGCGTAGTTCACCGCTTCTCCGCGTCATGACGCAAAATTGGCGCTGCGGTCAGTAGAACGGTTCCGCAGCGCACGTCGTCTGCTACAGGGGGCTGGCGGACTGGCGGCGAGCAAAAAAAAATGAAGCCCGTATTGGAATAGTTGTATGTCGTCTGTTCGTGTCAGTTTCAAAGGTGAAGAGCTCCGCATCTCTCATACTGTTTGTAAGTTCCTAAGCGATGTGGAATGTTCCAGGTAGGAAAGATGACCGGCGAGATTAGCGGCGGCGTTGCTCCACCAAAGAAGACCACCAAGGAGACCTACTGCTTCGCTCCAAACTGCAAGTCGGGCTCTAAATTTGTGAGAAAGACAGCGTAATTGTTCCACTGTCTGACAGCGGAAATGTTCGACCCGAGCTGCTCAGTAGCTTCCTCAGTATCGGTACGGTGGCTAGATTGTATCGGCGACGTTAATGAGCAAGCGGTACACCGAAAAGCGTACGCCCATGAGCTCCTCGACCTTGGAAATTTGCAAGCCGCACATGAGGTGCTCAGCGCCTGGGACATCGAGCACCGCTGCGCTGCTACAGGAAAAAGAAAAGTGATTCTAGGCTGATATTCTATATAGCAGGTTATGTAGCAAGGAAGTTCCTGCAAAGAGCCAAGTGCTCCGATTGCTCAGGGACATTACTGAATTCAACAGAATGAGTAGGTCAGGGCTGTTACTCCCTTCTGAAGCACTAAAAAAACTGGTAGCATCGCTCGAAGACGCCTTCAAGCTGTGCTTCAGTTTAAATGAGTTACGAAGGAACAGTGTATCGCCTACTTTGCATCCTTTCTGCAGCTGAATCCCCCGAATTTGATCGGCCGGCTGTAAGCGGCACAAGAAAGAGCTCACAAACGATGTTGTGAAGTTCTATTCAATTACACGCCTTTACTTTCTTGTCAAGGGCAATAACATGGCGCGCGAAAGCAATAGGGAGAAGAGGAAGCACCTGAAGTCGAGGCGTGTGCTGTGAACAATGCTATGATGTGGTGGGCAAACGTTGCGGCCTTGATGGCGCTAGCTAATTTATGTTGGTGTGTCTGCTAGCAGAGACTCAAGTTACGAGAGCTTTTCTTGTATTTTAAATATATTCACGAATCTAGTCCAAGACATATTGCTTTATTTTATTACAATGAAACAGTGAACCATATGCACTTACCAACACAATTCTTCTCGCACCAATTTAGATACCGTAACTGACGCAGCAATAAAACCAATAGCTGGATTTCTCGAAATTGAAACATTAGAACTCGCTAAATATCATGTAAACAAGGTTCCACATACCGTATAAAACCATTGCAGTATTGTTTTATGCATGGAAAAAATGCATTTACGTCTTTAATCCAATGGGCTGGAGCGCCGCGTTTATATCAATAAATGTGACCGATTGCCAAGCTAGAAAATTTACTTCAGCATTTCGTTTTTTCTGACTAGACGACAACAAGAAGTTCCTCATTCTGGCTTGGCCTACACTGCTCAGAACGGTATTATAACGCGCACTTCAAAGATACAATCAGAGGCAAGCGATAGCTCGTCTACACAGCGCAACCGCCGTTGCGCGCCGCTGAACCGTTCTACTGTCCGCAGCGCCAATTTTGCGTCATGATGTGGAGAAGTGGTGAACTACGCTCGGTCGGCACACCTACCCATCTAGCCACCGTAACGACGCTTAATTCCAAGAAGGAAAGATGGCGCCGATGCAAAAACGAACACGAGCCGATGATTGGTGATGGCTTTGTACAGATGAAGATGAAGTCTGCGTAAATTCTTACGCTCTTTTCCCCGTGAACTGAAGCGGGCAACCTCGCCGCACATTACACAGTGGAACGGAGATGAAAGGGCTTCAGGCAGAAAACGTGCACGATCGCTGTTCCGCGGTAGCGTCTGTCAGTTGGGGCATCAACAGGTGTAACGCGATAGTTCACCGGCGAGGTCTGCTCTATGGCTTTGCAGGGGACAATATACAGAGACTCAAGCTTCTCACATAAACCGGGTGTTAGTGAAGGTGTCCATAGGAGCACATCGTCAACAGGGCCGTAGGAAACGACGCAATGAGAGGCATCGTACCGACGTTTGCGATTGTCTAGACTTGCTTCAGTGTTCATACGGGCGCGACGACGACATTGGGCAAGACGAGACACGAACTGGTCGCAAATGAATGGTGAAGCGTTGACGGGGCCAGAGAATAAAGGAACGTCGAGTGATGAGGTTGGGTGGCGGCCGTATACTAAGAAAAACGGAGAGTATCCGGTGGTCCGTTGAACGGACGTATTGTATGTAAATGTTACAAATGGGTGAATCGCAGTTACGATGCTCAGGTTGAATATACATAGATAACATGTCGCACAGCGTGCAATGAAATCGCTCTGTTAGGCCATTGGTTTGTGGGTGGTAGCTAGACGTTGTATTGTGCACGGTGTTGGACGCTTGCAATATATACAAATAAGCATCGAGACAAAAACACCACAATCCTCCTTCATCCACCTTAATCCACCCTAATCGACGTTAATCCGCCTTAATACACCTAATTCAACATTGATCCACTTTAATCTACCATAATGCACCTTCATCGACCTTATTTCACTTTAGTCCTCCTCAATTCACCTTCATCATAACTATAGCTTGCTATAGGAGAAAATCTACTCGAATTATAACGGTTAAACAATGCAGCACTAACGATGGATGGATGGATGTCAGCTGAAATCTTTGCTGCTATAAAAGAAAAAGATCTGCTTTGGAGCGTGCGTCGGCCGAACCCCTAACTGTGAAACACTTCTTTTAAAATTTAAACTTAATTTGCAGCAATAAAGTTAATGCAGCTATTCGCCTCGCTAAACGTAATCACTTTCGCCACAAGTTTGCGGATGCCCGGTTTGATAGCCTTAGAACTTGGCCCCTAATGAATGACCTGAGAGGTACCGGTATAAAACCAGATTCATGCACATTAAAAATGAGCAACCTGCAATCGGCTTATCTGCCGCTTCTGACTGATTGAGACCAAAAAACAATTACTTTTAGTCCGAAATGCAACAAATCTGTAGTTACCGGTGACATCTCCGTCAGTGAGCTTCGAAGAAAAACTATGGCTGCATCAACATCGTTTTGCTAGAAATTATTATTTACATCTCGTCATGCGGCCATATTCTAGTCAGAATGAAAACGGCAATCATTATAGCACTATTTAAGAAAGGATCTCGAAGCAAAGTTGCAAACTATCATCCTATATCAATTTTACTTTGCTTGACACAAATCTTAGAGAAACATATACTCCTAACTATGAACAGCTTCCTTTATACTCACACCATATTGTCACCGCAATAATATGACTTTATGAATAGTAAAGGCGTTCAAGCGCTTTTGTACAATTTTTTCGACTTCCGGAATTTCCGTTTAGAAGGTAACCAGGTAGCGTGAGCATTGTTCATCGACGTAAGCAAATCTTCTGACAGTGTCTGTCATGACTTATTGTTAACGAAACTTTCGATGATGGGATTCCGTGGGTTATTTCTCTCACTTCTCGATAATGTTCTACGGGACCGGTATCAGTATGTCTAAGTTGAAAACTTCCACAGCAGCGTTTCGCCAATCAAAAGCGGTGTTCCACAAATTTCAATACTAAGCCCCCTCCTATTTAACATTTAAGTTTACAATCTGTCTAATGCAATCCCCATTAAAATATTTCAGTATGCAAACGATACAGTATTAGTCTGTTGTGCAAATCATTATTCTCATGCAGCTTCTCTTTTGCAAGAATCAGCAACGAAGGCAATGGACTGGTTTTCAACCAATTTGATCGACATTAACGTATTAAAACGCCACTCGTCGGCTTTCGAAGCCCCTTAAAGAAAGTTCACCTGACTAGGAGAGTAATATCACACAGATCGCAATGTATTCATGATCTTGCGACGCTATTGACTACACATCATCCATAAATTACATCGGTTTTCGTTTTGAGAGTGATCTTTCATGGAATTCGCACGTTGCTTATGTTTATCAAAGGCTTCGCTCAGTACTGTACTCACTTTACATAATTCGCCACCTCATGTCGTTATCAGTAAGGAAAACCACAGCGCATGATTTATCCTACAGTGTAGTCCGATACGGGATTACTGCTTACGGTCATTGCGCTCTTCGTTTGCGAAAAAGAATTAATTCACTTATGCGCTCCCTTCTAAAGGTTATAGCTTACTACTTGTGTCTCGAAGGCAACACCAATACTTTTAAAGCATTAGCAATGCAGGTCTTCTATTTTGCTGCATACAAGACCTCTGAGACATTTCTGGGACAATCGTTTACAGTGCCTTATGTAACTTCCAGTTGCCTTAGACCAAAATGGCGTTATCGAGTACCATGATGTGCAACAAAATACCATATAAGAATGCGCGAAAAATATGTTCCGGCGTTGTTCAATAATTTACCCTGTAATGTGCTACAGTCCACTAACAATATACAAGCTCAAGAAAGCCTTAAAACGTGAGGATTTAGATACCTACAATACTTAAACAAATAAGTGTTACTTATCTATTTCTGTATTACGCCTACAGTGTGGTTTTGCGTCAGTAATGTGATCCGAAAGATTGTTTCTCCAAAGGTTGTCGAAGGAGCATTTTCAGTTCTTAATCTTAGTTGATGTTTGTAATCATCTATCCTCTTTTTATTGTGCCATGTAAACGAATGGTGAAAATCGTACGCCCCAATTGTGCTTTGCAAGACTGTATGTGTACACATGTATTTACAGGTATTATAATGACGTCTTTATTGTGTGTATCGGTGTATATATACGGATTTGTGCGCTTTCTTTAGTTTATTTTTATTTTTTTCTATAGAAATACCAAAAGAAAAACTATTTCTTCTAACAGTTTTTATGCTGCCTGTCACGTTTTGACAGTAAAGCCCAATGAGGCTTTGGCTGGCCTAACGAATGTACTGTGTTTTCTAGAAATAATAAAGTATTATTATTATTATCCTCCTTCATCCACTTTAATCCACCCTAGTCAACATTAATCAACCCTAATCCTCCTTAATCTGCCCTAATCCTCCTTCATCCACCTTAATCGACCTTAATAAACCTTATTCAAACCCATCCCCCTTAATCCTCCTTGATCCACGGTAACCACCTTAGTCGACCTTAATCCTCCTTAGTCAACCTTAACCCAAACTTAATGCACCCTAATGCTCGTTAATGAACCCAAATCCTCCTCCTTCATCATCATCATCATCAGACTACATTTATGTCCACTGCAGGACGAACGCCTCTCCGTGTGATCTCCAATTACCCCTGTCTTGCGCTAGCTGATTCCAACTTGCGCCTGCAAATTTCCTAACTTCATCACCCCACCTAGTTTCCTGCCGTCCTCGACTGTGCTTCCCTTCTCTTGGTATCCATTCTGTAACTGTAACGGTCCATCGGTTATCCATCCTGCGCATTGCATGGCCTGCTCCATTTTTTCCGCTTAATGTCAACTAGAATATCGGCTATATCCCCGTTTGCTCTCTGATCCACACCGCTCTCTTCCTGTCTCTTAACGTTAGGCCCAACATTTTTTGTTCCATCGCTCTTTTTGCGGTCTTTAACTTGCTCTCGAGCTTCTTTGTTAACAACCAAGTTTCTGCCCCATACGTTAGCACCGGTAGAATGCAATGATTGTACACTTTTCTTTTCGACGAAAGTGGTAAGCCAACATTGAATACGGAGTTCCCGGAAACAAAGACCAAGGAAAACGCCTCCTAAGCGAGGTTTTGGCTAGAAACAAGTGGACTAATGACCAGAAAGTACGACAAGTCATCATGGGGAGCAAAATGCCCAATTTGCCGAAGGATGATTACAAGATAATTATCCGTCCACGTGGTGGCTTTAAGGTCACTAACTACGGACTCGATCGCCTAGGATGTTGTGCGCGTAATGCCGGTAGAATTCCCAGAGGAGAATCAGAAGGGGACATCGTGTGTGTGAACTATCAGCAGAACATTTTAGTGGTTAGTACGCCATCCGACGACCGTGCTGCAAAATACAGTCATATTACCAGCTTGAAGATAGGCAACCAAGAATTTGAGACCAGCGCGTATGAAGCCACGCCCGAGAACACATCTAGAGGAATAATACGGGGGATATCCCTGGAAGAATCCCCGAAAGGCATATGGGAGAATCTGGTGAGGCCGCAGAATCCCGGCGTCCTTATGGCCAAGAGGATGGGGAACACCACAAATGTCATCATTTTATTCGACGAACACTACGTCCCAAACTATGTGAAATACGGGTGCGTACTAGCCAAATGTGGGCGCTACAGAAAACGGATCGACATGTGTTACCAGTGCGGACGACTAGGCCATCGAGCCGACGTCTGCCCTAGCCCCAACGACAAGGTACGCAGAGGGTGCGGAAGTGAAAACCCACAGCAAGACCACGAATGTGAAGCAAAGTGCAAGCTCTGCGGCAAGAATCACCCTACGGCGGATCGCAAATGTGAGGCCAGGTACAAGCTACCGTACCTAGTGAAGAAACACCGCTGGGAGAAGGCCAGAAGGAAAAACAAGAAGCGGAGGCAGCGCGCAGTTTCCATAATGCCAAAGAGACAAAGGGTACATATCAGAAGAGCCAAGGACCATACGGAGGAAAACAGTCAGAATACACCAAGAAGGACAAGAGCCAAGATACTCAAGGACGAGACAGATCGGGATCCTTCCATAGACTCAACAGAAGACAAGAGGGCCCCTCAACGTCAGGTAACAGATCCCACAGCGACAGAGAAGAAGCACACTCCAGCAATCGCCCCGGTGAACCCTTAAAGGTTAGCTGGGCGAATGCACTTTCCGGGGCGCGCGCGGGGGCCGAGGCTGCTTCTCAAAGTAAAATAAGGGAGCTAGAGAAAGAATTAGCACAGATTAGGTAGATGATGGTACAGTATATACAAAGTAGCGCCGCATTAAAGGAGAACAGAAAGCTCAAAGAGGAGAATAACGGAAGTAGGAACGGAACGGCAGAGATCCGAGAAGTGACACAAGTTGTAGCGGAGGAAACAGAAATAGATATGGAGGAGGATGTAGCTACTCCGGCTAAACGTAAAGCCACGGAAGATACAGTGGGAAATAGTGAGAAAAAGACCAAACCGGTTAGTGCACTTCCAGAGCGTCAGGAAGAAGTCGAGCAAAGAATCGAGGCAAAAATAGAGGAAATGGGCGCAAGAATCATGCAACAATTACAGCAGCAGCTTAATGCGATAGTGATCCGCATCGCGGGTATAGAAACAAGAATAGTGGCGTGGGGGACCACCCCCACAATCCAGTGGGGGTGGTCCCATCAAAACGACAGGCAAGCCCTGCATCAAACCGCCGGTACTAACCGAGGAAGCAGGAAAACTGTAACGCCGCCATGGATAGACGCGATACATACAGGATCTGGCAATGCAATTATAGGGGATACCGTAGAAAAAGATTCAATCTACAGCAGCATCTGATTAACAAAGAAAGCCCAGATATCATAATGATACAAGAAACACACGGAATAGCAAAATTATCAGGCTACAATCCATTTAGCGGTGCCGAAGGGCAGACGAAGGCCATGACCACTCTTGTAAAGCGAAACCTTACGTGTTGTGTTGTGTCGTGTTGCACTTTACAAGTGCAACACGACACGGAAATTAGGGATATTGACAATATCTTAATAGAGATTACACCCACACGAAAATTCGCAGATAGCCTTTTTATCCTCAACGTGTACAGTAACCCGCGGTGTAAAAAAACACAAATTCCGAACCATATTTTGTAAAACGCTCGCCATAGGTGGTAATCGGGGGAGACTTTAATGCTCAACACACGGCATGGGGCTATAAATTCGAGAGTACCAAAGGCAGAAACCTCTGGCTAGACGCGCAACAGGAGGGCCTAACCCTCGTAACCGATCTTTCAGCTCCCACCAGGAGAGGCAACAATGTTTGCGTCGACACTGCGCCAGACCTTACTTTCACAAAAACATAAGGGACCCGCAGTGGATAAATACACAGCAATATCTGGGTAGCGACCACAGTATAATAGAAATGACAGTCATGGCAGGACCGCGCAAACACAAACTCAAGAAGCTCAAAATTGTGGACTGGGATAAATTCCGGAACATTAGACAGAATAATAGCGGGGAAATTAAAAACATCGCAGATTGGACTGAACAGTTAACGAAAGACGTAATCGCGGCTACACAAATAGTTCCACCAGAAGCACATTTAGAAGTCATAGACAGTAGGCTCCTGCATATGTGGGAGGCTAAGGAAGCGCTACAAAGGAGATGGAGGAGTCAGAGACACAACCGGGCAGTCAGAAGGAGGATAGCCAGATTAAACAGAGACATAGAGCAGCATGCACAACAGCTATGTAAGCAACAATGGGAGGAGACGTGTAGTAACACGGACAATAAATTATGGCTAGCAAACACATGGAACCTTCTCCGGTACCTGCTACACCCAGAGGAAACTAAGGCGGTATACAAGCAAAATATTAACAAGGTTATTCATGTCTATGGAGGTTCAGAACAAGACTTTCTACGGGAGGTTACAGAGAAATATATGTCGCAGGATAGACCGGTTATACACCCAGACTACACAGTAGTAGTCAACAACGAACTTGACAGGGAAATTAGTGAAGCCGAAGTAAGTGCAGCCTCGCAAAAACATAATACTAAATCAGCACCCGGACCAGACTAAATCACAAATAAAATACTCAGGAACCTAGATGATGAGTATATAACAAAACTGACAGAATATATCAATGAATGCTGAAAAACCGGCAAAATACCACAACAATGGAAGACGGCACACGTCATCTTAATACCTAAGCCAGGCGCTTACAGCTGGAGCATCTGAGACCCACATCTGAGACCACTTGGCAGCGGCAGCGGCAAAGCGACGCAACCGTCTAAAAGTTGCTCTCGACGTTGTGCAGGAATCGCTCTTGGCTTACACTACCGGAAGGAACGTGTCGTCGCTATCACGGATTCCAAAGACCGGCTCCCAGCTGAGATCAGCATATCGGCCACGCCCCCCGGAGTGATACGCAGCCGCGCAGCGACTTTCACCAGGGATTACTGCTTAAATAATGGACTGCCGATCAGCGGGACTTCACTTGGCAGCGGCAGCGGCAAAGCGACGCAACCGTCTAAAAGTTGCTCTCGACGTTGTGCAGGTTTGAACTTTATTTACATTATCATATTGCCTGGTTTGGCTTATTGTGCTTTACTGCTGCTGCTGCTGCTGCCAAGCCTTTTTTGCACCTTTTTTGAACCATGCCGAGTGAAATTGACAAATTGAGAGATGAGTTACGAAGGGAATTCAAAAAGGAGATCGCAGCTGTCCGCAGCGCTCTTGAGAGAGACATAAGAAAGGAAACAAAGGATATGACTCAAAACTGTAGAAAATTGCGGCCAGCAATTTGATGACATTTCCACTGAAATTGCTGCGTTAAAGGAAGAGAACAAAGCCCTGCGAAATGAGAATGTTGCTTTGCGTACCGACCGAGATGCATTAAAGAAAGCCGTTTGGGAGCTGGAACAACGCTTGGCAGACCTTGAGCAATATTCCAGAAATATTGAGATCAAGGGGCTCCCTGTGGTCGACAGGGAAGACTTACCGACGGTACTGCAAAAAATGAGTGATGTTTTGGAAGAGCCAATAACTAAGGATGACATTGACAAATGCCACCGTGTAAGAGCAAGGAATTCTTCTTGCCCAAATGCGGTCGTGCAGTTTCGGAGTCGTGCAAAACGAGATGCTGTCTTGCAAAAAAGCAAGGAAAACTAAGATGACTGCGCGCAGTCTGGGCTACAACGAAAACAACGCTGTTTATGTTAACGAGGATTTGTGCCCATACCTTAAGAGACTGATGGGGAAGACAATCGCGCAAAAAAAAGGACAAGGCGTGGAGGTTTGTCTGGACTAAGGATGGGCAAATTCTCGCCAGAAAAGACGAGAACACGCGCGTCGTCAGGATTGCTTGTGACAGTGACTTAGACAAAATTGACTGAAGTGTATATTCTGCGCAGACGCAAAAAGGAAATTAGTTTTGGAAATGGCTCCACAATTTCTTACAACTACTGATGTTAAGTCTCTCTACTCTGGTAATCAAAATATTTGGTCATTTTTTCATCTCAATGCTCAATCGCTCTGCAACAAAGAAGATGAGGTGATGACCTTTCTTTACAGGTTAAATTTTCATTGCGATATTTTGATGATAACTGAAACCTGGTACCGAGATAATTCTGTGCATCTGAACATCCCGCGTTACAATACATACAAACAGAACAGCCAAAACAGAAGAGGAGGTGGTATTCTTATAGCTGCAAAAGAATCTTTAAAATGCTACTTAATGCCAGAGTTTTCACAAATGCATGACGACTACGAAATCTTGTCTTTAAAGTGTGGTAACTATGTATTCTCTGTCCTGTATCGTCCTCCAAGTGGTAATGTTACATCCTTTTTCCAGTTTTTCGATGCATTTTTTTCTTACATTACAGAAAACAAGCTCTTGTTAGTCTTGGGTGGCGATATAAACATTGATTTTTTGTCATCGTCACCTGAACAACGTGAAATGCAAAGATTGTTGGAATGCAATAGTTTATGTAACTTGATACGAGAGCCTACGCGACCGCTCACATCTACATCCCTTGATGCCTTTATTACCAACGTATACGAACAAAATTGTGTGTCAGGAGTCATATACGCGCCAATCAGTGATCATCTGCCTATTTTTCTTTTTGTTAAGCAGTCAGGTAAAAGGCATCAACAAACTTCTCCTCTGAAGAAATACCAATCACTAAACGAGGCGTCACTGAGTAAATTTTGTGCCAGACTAGCCAATACGAACTGGAATTTCGTATATGAAATCGCTGATGCAGAAACTGCTTATGATAATTTTATTACCACTATTAGAGCGGTATATGAGGAATGTTCTCCCTACAAATGTTTTAAAAAGCCCAGAAAGGCACGTAAACCATGGATAAATAAAGAATGTTTGGAACTCATACAGAGGAAAGACCATCTTTCTAAGCGTTTCCTTCAAAGCAGAAATTTAGACGATCTTGCCCTATTTAGGGTGTATCGCAATAAGGTTACTTCACATCTGCGACGAGTGAAGAACGACTACTTGCATGAGCTATTTAACAACGATGTCCTAAAAAGAACAGATTTAACATGGAATCGACTAAATCATATTTTAAATCCCAATAAAGACAGCGCTAATATGTAAATTGATATTAATGATGAAAGGCTTTCTGTCAGAAGGCTTGCCAATTGTTTCAATGATTATTTTCTGTCCTTGGTGCATAGCACACATGATCCTGCTTGTCTCAACTACTTAAACCCACAAAACCCTCAAAGTGCATTTTTATTCCCTACAAATTCCAATGAAATCCAAAGCCTTTTTCTGGGTATTCGAAACAGGAGATCACGAGATGTATGTGATTTTCAGATTCTCCCTTTTAAGCGTGCTATTAACATTCTCAGCCCTATCTTAGCTCACATAC
>NC_051159.1:43962212-44018444 GCF_013339745.2 Dermacentor silvarum | reverse complement strand
GGCAGGGCACCGTGTGTCCTCGATTGCGTGAGCGATAGCACACAAGATTACACATCTCACTGTAAGTGGCCGACACTAATTCAAGACCGCGGTTTTATATTTTTCTACCGATTTTTTTCACCCGGCGGCAGCCTGGGTGTCTTGCACATAGCAGTGTGACAGCGGACGAAGAGAAAGAACACTCTTGCGAGCTCAAGTGCGCGAGAAGTCACGTTGCTTGCATAGTGGCTACGGTTTTCCTGCGCAGTTGGTTAACCTCCCTGCCTTCCTCTCTCCTATGTCTCTCTCCCTCTCCTGCGCAGTTCCCAACTGCCCGATGAAAATGTAAATGTCTCGGATGCTTGTAAAGACGACAACGAAAACAGAAAGAAAAGCACTCGGCCAGATTGGAAAAAAGGATAATCGAAGAGCCACAGTTGTTTCTCTTCTTAACTTTGCAGCTCACTTATCTCTCGCTAACGAAGCGCCGTTTGGAGTGCTGATAAAAGACGCTTCTCTCCTAATGGCTGTGAGTGTATAAATAATCTTTCTCGTACTGGCATTTGTGTTCAAAGAAGCATTTGGGATTCTTCGAAACGGCACTTATTGATCGTACCGAATGCGTTCCGCGTGCGCGGTAGTGGCTGGCAAGATAATTTACCAAGAAAACTTTTACTGAATCTCAGTATATTTTAGCTGTCTCTGACTTGTAGCAGCTCTTTGTATGCCATATTCACACGTCGGTTTACTTTCTGTAGCGAGATCATTGGGAGTACATGTATAACATTTTTTTTATTCCGATGCATAAGCGCGCTCACGTCACAGCGACAAGAACATCGCTCTGTGGCTGTGCGCCAAATAAGTTGCCCTTTCGATTCCTCCAATATGTTTCTGTTTTCGTTAATGTCGTGTTCATAACTACCAGTTCTTAGGGAAAATGTTTCTGGGAAATTACACCTCTGTAGCGAAGGGATACGGTCAGTTGAAAATATTTGGTCTCTCTGCGGGCTCAAGTGGTATGAAAAAAATCCAGCTTCCGGAGTGCGAAGCCAACGCCAGTGCATGAGCCTCCCTGGAGTGGCGGTGTTCTGTCGATATACGCGCTTGATAAACATATCCCTTGTACATACATTGCCAGTGAAACAAGTGAAGTCATGGAAGCAGGCTTCTCCACACCACAAGGTATACGACGGAGAAGGCCACTCTACCAGCGTTTAGTGGCTGTATGTATATACTACCGAAACCGTGGCAAAGCTCGCTTAGTTATCCAAGCACTCGTTCGTAACTAACAAGCGTATTATTAGACAGACAAATAAACAGCCCTGGTGCAGAAGCTAGATTAAACATCGTAATGGTTCGTCGGGCACCTGCTGTGGTTCGTGCCGCAGTACACGAGCCAGTCACAAACCAGCAAGTAAGTGCCATAATGGAAGCAAAATAAGATGTAAATTCTGGAATGAATGTAGTTAAGTGTTGCCTGCAGGTACACTGCCAGTGCATTTTCGTGATAGCGTCCCTGGACGTTTATATAGCGATGTAATCACTAATATGGCATAACTGAAACCTCTGACATGGGGTGGTTGGCTGGTTAGCGGTGGTCAATGTCAAAGATTGGGGTAGCTACGCTACTAAGAGCAGTAGAGTCGCCCTCCAAATGCGCAGATCTCCATACATTTAGCACTTTGAAAAGTAGCAAAAAGCAGGGTACCTTGCCCGGCAATCACGCAGTTACGTAGATACAGCGTGCTTCTCTGTTACTGTATAGAGACGTAACATTTTAAAGCACTAGGTTTCGCTGGTAAAGACAATATTCTACACGACGTACTCAAATATGGCCATCTTTAAACTAATTTCTGCTTTATAGCCTGAAACATAAATATATGGAAAACCAACCAAAAATTCCTTTCGCATCGAAAATTCCTTTCGGATAAGCACCAGAATTTGATCTAACGGGATTTATTAAGAAATACGGCAATTTTTTTCGAACTCATTCATCCCTCAATGGTAGAGATAGCAGTGATTAGTGTAAATTGTTCGCGTATAAAATATTTCTTAATCGCGCTTTGTTTCTACTTATTTTTTCTAACAAGATGTTATGGCTGCATTTCCGTATTTTTTGGTGCTGTTAATGCCTCGATTTGCACTCGTCCCTTTGTTCATTTGATCTGTCGCGGGTTCCTGTTTATACCTTCGCACGGCTCTCTCAATGCACGGCTCTCTCATGCCAACGTATGTGTCGTTTTTTTTCACCATTCTCATTGTACCTGTGAATAATAATAAGAAACAGAAATCTGGAAGCTGAAAGAGCCCGACGATCGCCCTTGTTCTATTCGTGGCAATGCAAATATTAATGTGATGTGAAGCGATTAGCCCTACTGTAGCAGGGGAATTCCTACTAAAGGTAGAAACAATTAATACTCTAATACAGAGGTCCATAATGACGAAGAATGAAAGGAAAATCAAGCAAACATCAGCAGGAGTAAGAAATTGTCCAATCGCCCGATGTGCTGCGAAAACAAGATTGGTGGATCTTGTATTTCCGGTGGAGTTGTCTGTCGTGGTGTATCGTCGAAAAAATCAAGACAAAGAAAGAAACCAACGTGGCTGAAGCTAGCCGCAATCACAGAAGCCAAATATTTATTCTCCTCGTAAAGCAAAAATTTCCTCAGCGCTTGTTCTCTGTCCTCTGGCGCTGCGTACGCAGTGGTGAACTCAGGAGTCCTTCATTGTGTAGGATTCATTTCTTTATTTTTTACACAATATGGTAATTATGCTGAATTGAGAAATATATACTACAATGCGCTCTGGGAATCAAGATAGTGACACATCTATGATGCCCACGAAAAAGCAGCACAAATTATAACGTTTCATTCCAGTGGCTTGCCCGCGAAAAGCACACTTTCACCCATGACTTCAGCGTACAACACTGGCTAGCGACCGTACAAAAATAATTCATGAAAACGACATTCCTTATCCCAACTCATTCTCGCCTTTTTAATTAACAGAAAGATCCCCTAGTCATGTGCATTCTCGTGCATCTCATTCAGTTTCTGAGCACGGAATAAACGTCGCTAAATAACCTCGTCGTTACCCGCCTCAGTGGCTCAATGCCCAAGAGTTGTGCTCCTGAGCAAGAGGGTGTCGGCTCGATTCCCGGCTGGCGCTGGCAGCATTTCGATGGGGGAAAGTGCCAAAAAAAAGCGGAGGAACACATTTCATGGTGACTGTCGGTGGTATTGCATTTAGCCTTGAATCAATAGAGCAACACACCATATTACCACCGTCGAAACGAGTTATATATGAGGCGTGTACGGCATCGGGATTCAAATTTCGCGCTTCCCTAAGAACACTCGGCGCCATCTAACGCCGCCGCCGCGAAGCCTGTGCGTGGCCTCCGAAATGCATGGCGCGCCAATGTGCGCGAACGCTGAGAATCGTTCCCTCGCTTACCGCTGATTCAATGAAGCATACTCAGTGACCCAAGTTGGCCAAAGGTTCATTGAAAGGCGGCCCTTACCCGGTGCAGTCATGGCGCAGCTCGTTAAAGCGCTGGCATGAAAGGCGTTCGTTGAAATATATACCCATTGGATTTGTGTCGCACCCTGCTAATGCATAGGGTTGCTGTCCTTGAAGAACCCTCTTGACGTGGGCTCGATTCCGCTCAACACCAGAGAAATTTGGGTGATTTTTTTTGTCATTGTACAGTGTCACATTCCCAGTTGCACATACCTCGTCAACTAAGTTGGCTTCAAGGAGATTTTTCGAACAGTGGTGCCTACCCAGTCCCGCACCTACAGTGACCCATGTCGGCGGGAAAGAGGCTCGTTGAATATCGGCACGTACGTCCACATTGGTATGTACTAAGTGACCCAAGTTGGTCCGATAGCTTGTTTGGAACCTTTTTACCTCAGCACCCCAGCCCGATGCCTGGGTCACAGCAGTCCGTGGTCCGTTTCACCACAAACTACCTGTGACCTAGGCAGGCGGGAAAACGGTTACATACATAGATACAAACATGCAATGCCCCCGGAATGTGTGTAACTTATCCTGAGAATGCTAACGCATTAAAACTCTTGCCCACAGCAGTGCCATATACGACAGATTTCTCCTATACCTGCTGATAAGCGAAACAATCCACCTAGTATGGGCACCTTGCGCTTTATTTTATAATAATACCATTAGCGCTGTTAGGCTCACTACTTCACGCACCTTCTCAGGGCAATCTCCCTTTCTATATTCCCATCTGCCTGTCTATATCTCTAACGGTTTTCCCGCCAAACTGGATCACTAGATAGTCAATGGTCGATTGTGCAGGGCATCGGGATGCTGCGCCGAATGAACACGGTTCGAAACCAACCGTCGGACCCACTCAGTGGCCCCCAGTGACCTACCCTACCTACCCAGTGACCCACGTGATCAACGTACCCTATGACGCACTTGGGTCACTGGTTATGTGGTATATGCCCAAAAAAGCAAGCTACACTCAAAGCACAACGATAGCGGCGAACACAGTCGGCGATCGTCGAAAATCTGATCAGCGGCGAAACGCGTCGGCTTTTATACCTGAGTCATCGAAGGTTCCAGATTAATCCCTGATGCCCGCGGGTCTTCCAGAAAGTTCTAGACAATTCGCGTCGGTCATACAATCAGATAACATAAGCGTCGGTGAAAACATGCAACGGAACGAAGCATCGATAACGTTCTAGAAACTTCCGATACAGGCGCGTCCTGCGCCGAGCGATAACGTTTAACATTTGTTAGCCGGTGGAAAGCGGCCACCGGTGAAAGATAAACATGTATACGTGTCAGTATAAACGCTAATTACATACATGTCGTAAGAAAGAATGCTGCTCGCATTACCATCACCAATTATCTCCAAAGGATGATTCCGCCAACACTTCTTTAAATACTAATAAATTGTTTCTCTCTCTCTTTCTTTTCTGGGTGCATGCTAAGAACTCCAGGTTGCCCAAATTACTCCGGACCTCTCCACCATGGTGTCCCTCATTAACTACTGCGCTATTTCCGAACGTGAGGCGCCACAATTGATTTAAATAATGGTTGTTTTCTGCACGTTGGGAAGAGTAACACACAGTATAGTTTAATCGCTTCATTGCGCATTTGCTGTTCATTCTGCATACCATTCTTGCGCCTGTTGCAGTAAGTATCGTTTATGCAAAGGACAAAATGAGTTCATGCAAAGCCCAAGATGTTTAAAGGTGCACGGCATCTTGACAAGGCTTTTCGCTACCAAAAATGACAACAGCATATTGTCGAGTGAAATCGTCACAAGCTGATTCATAAATTTTTTGTACTTGACATTGATGAAAACTGCTTTCTATAACAAAGTTTTGTGACGAGTGTTTTTTTAGTTGTATGCGAAGAACCCGTTGCAATAGCTAGGCGTATCTGTTTGTGCTTCCTAAGTGTAACATGAAAGAAGCAATTTGCGCACGGAACTTCTATAAGGCGGTGTAAACTCTTTGGACATGGGTCAAACTGTCTTGCACCGAAACATAAGCACAATGTAAAAAGTAACTAGGTACATGCCGGTTTCAATAAACAGAGCAAAAAAAAAAAAGACAATTTACACTTAGAATGAATACAAGAGGCACGTTTTCAGCAGGCGTGTGAAATTTTGAGGGAAGAAAAAATAAAAGTTGTGATACGCAAAACGGAGTACTTATGCACAGATACGCTCCTTCATTTTTATTGTCAATGTCGAATTTCTCGACATACAGGAAATAATAAAATTTGCAGCCGTTAACGGGTATTCCCTTCCCAAAGAGCTCCTGTTTCCTTCACGTGCATAACAGAAGACTAAGTTGACAGGAGCCTTGCAGTAAATAAGCCCCAACCACTTCGTTTATACATAATGTATGCACAATGAGCGGAGAGCGCCACGACGAAGCCAGAGCGCCTGACTGTGATTTTATTTCTGAGGTGATGCTGCGCTGGAAACGTTTTTCTTTAAGCGCCTAAGTCGGTGGCCCTCTGAATCTTTTATTTATTTTTTTTAACTTTCCCAGCATAACACTCGATAGCTTACATGCTCCAACGACCACCGTCACTCTCATCGACCTTTTTAAAGAATGCCGTGAATAATGCAGCTGCCCTGCGACGTTTTACGTACCGAATCTCAAGGGAGGCGCTTTCAAGAGCCGCTGTGAGAACATTAAATATATAGAAGCGTTCGCGTCACCGGTCTTTGAAAAGTACGCTATTGTCTTTTAGCGAAGGCTTCCATAAACTTAAGGATCGGAGACTTGTTATATAACACAGGAACTCGGCAGTGTCTGCGAAGCAGCAAGATAAAAGAGAGAGAGGGTGCGAAAGGTAGGTGCAGCTTTTGTGCCAACTGTGCAGTGAAGATATGCGCAGCTTTCAGCTTACAATGTTTTCATTTTGATTATGTTGCGCGCCCCCTTTGTCAGATCACACAAAGCATTCTGTCTTCATTGCCATTAGCGGTAGAGGAACATCGTGTACTGAAAGGTGTTAGAAATTACAATGTAGCTCCTTATAGTATGCATGTTGTGAACACATTCCTGTTCAACAAACTTCGAAAGAATCGTAATATAAGAAATTGCAGTCGTCTTGATGAGCCCTGTCATGTTTATCTCGCGCTAGAACTTTTCGCGTTCTATTTTCTTTATATTAGTCACGCAATGCATGAAATATTGACATCGACTGGGCTACGACTTAAAGCAACAGCGATGTTACCTTAAAAACCGCATGATTTCGTCATTACAACCTACGGACTGCTACAAGCCAGGGTTTCCACGACGGGATAGAGGTAGTTAAAAAAGGCAATAGCTTTGCAAAAGGCAGTGTCCACGCAAAACGCTACCAAACGTCGCCGGTGGCTCCTCGACTGTTAAGGGCACCGAGATACACACACAGGGCGTTTCGCGAATTGCGTTTGAAATTCCTTCACAACGTGAAAGATGATATGTTTAAACCATTCCTTTTGGATTGCTTCTACCACAGAGGCATACATTTGAAAATAAGTCCGTGTTTTTATTAGACAAGTAAATATGCAGAAAAACTACTCAACACCTTACTCAATAGAGCCATGCGACTGGTCCCAATAAAAGAGGAAGCGGGCCATCCGAGGAGCCAATCAACGTTTCCAGAATTGCAAAAGTTTGATACTGCAAATTGTGTACATGGTAATAAGTTCGTGCCAATTTCCCACAGAAAAATGATACTGGAAAATCTAAGCGCGCAACTGTCACGCCCTTAGTAGAAGCCCACGAGTGACGTCATTTCTTTAGCTTCACAGATAGGTGATCAACAAGCAAGCGTCTTCATCTAGTTATAGTCTCACTCGATTCGAGCTTTCCGGATGGTGAGGTGCAAGTAGTCATGTCACAACATGAACATCTAATTCACTTTCCTGTGTGAAATTTTCCAGAATTCATTACTGCGTGAATTTTAGCAACATCGAATTTTTGCACTTCTGGAAAGGGTATAGGCTCCTATAATGGCACGCTTCAAGTGTTCCATTAGGACCAGTCGTACGGATATTTTTTTTTTGGTCAAAAAGTTAAAACGTGTAATTCGTATAACTTCTTTTCTGATTATTACACCAATTCATTTTCAAATGTAAGCCTCTGTATAACAGCAATGAGAGGAAATGATCTAAGCATCTCATTTTTCACTTGTTTTTAAATTTCAAATGCATTTTGTGAAACACCCGGCATACTTTTCTCGGTGAGGAAATGCTTGCTGATGAGCAATATGAAGTTCATTTGTACCTGGCTATAAAAATGTGCGAAAAGTTTGATGCGCATTAAGAAAGTCTGCTTTAGCAATGCATTAGCGATTTTAAAAAGCAATTGTAGCATTTACTACGAAAAATAGCATCCGCACTATTACAGACCATAGCCTATCCCGTCGCTTTCTGCATAGCCCAGACGAACTCGCTTGGGAAATCTGTAGGCCGCGTAAAACTGAAACACTTGCAGTGCTTGGACAAAATGTCATACAGACAAAAAGCTCTTTTATAAACGCAGAATCCCTGCGTATCGCTTCATGGTATGCCGGTAACACCCAAGTCCTAACCAACAGCTGCTCTTCCATTTGTTTTGCGTCAGTTTCTCTCTACATTTTTTGAAGGAGTGAGAAAAAGACAAGTGATAAGAGAAAGGCAGGACGGTTAGCCTGGCTGGGCCTGGTTGGCTACCCTGCATAGGGAAAGGGGGCAGCAGACTGAAAGATAAGACGGGATAGGCTAGTTCCCAGCATACAAGCACACACGCTCAACGAATGCGTTTATCTCTCAGTTTGCCAAAAGATGTCAAAGGGGCTCGCAGATCTCACAAAACGGAGCAACACTTTCGGGGCTGTGCGACTTCCCTTAAGGTATCTTTAGGGACTTCTGTAACTGTGTGGCTTCACCCTTCGGACAGCTTTAGGGGCAATTAGATGCCACGCCTTTTCGGGAAGAGATCTACGGACCGTGTCCTCGTGCGTCTGCAATGGACTACATGATATGGCTTTGCATTGTGCGAAGGAGTTCGAGGCCACTCGCTGCGAATTGGGTCCCAACTATATATGGAGCTTTAGTGTACTGAAAAGTGTCTGTAGTAACTGCCCGAAGAACTAGTGACAGGAAATTGTGCACCCGCCGGGTGCGAAGCGAAAATTGTGCGATCCGGGCCTCCTATCCTTCAGCTTTAGCTGATACAACGCGCTAATGTTTCGTAGTGCGGAACACTTGGTGGCCCTTTCTGAGTCCATGATTTCGCACGCTTGGAGCGTACCCATTGACTGCCTCTCTGATTCCAAGCTGATGGTAATGCTGCCTTTTGTTCCGTATCACCCCGTGTCGGTGAGGAAGCACTAGCGACGACTTAGCACCGTGTTTTATATATCGATTTTCGCAGCGCTTCTGAAAGTAATGAACGTAACTAACGTAACGTAACTGAACGTGAACAACAACTTGCTCAGGCATACATCAAGTCAGAATACGAGACCTATGTTCATGTTTACACAGGCGGATCCGCGTCACCAAAGGCATCGACAGCAGCTGTGGTGATAGCCACCCAGCAGATGACTCGAGGTTTCATTCTAGATCATAATTCTACATCAACCGTTGCAGAGTTTTCTGCACAGCAGAATGAAGGCGCCTCCCCAGCAGCATCTGAGTACCTCGGTCTTACGTTGGCCTGCTTTTTAGCCCGAATACAATGTGTGAAAAGTTTGTTAACACATAGAAATGGTGAACAGGCAGCATTTAGTGGGCCCTCTGATGTTTCTTATAGCTACTATGCTGCGATGATTTCGATATAGCGAAATGTTACGCTCATTTGCCCTATATGTTAGTCTCGTTTCCCATCAGTAAAATAAAAAGTCTCCTGAACTTCAATGATAAAGACGCTATCAAAAGAAAAACTCCGTAGGGCCGGGATTTTGCTACGCATGAATTCATTTAGTATTCTTCTTTCCTTATCAGAAGTCGCTCCGAGAGGCCAATCGCGGTGATAACGAGAAATGCGCGGCGTTAAAGCATATGAGCAAGAAAGAAGATAATTGGAAGTAAAATTAACAGTTTGAAAGAACAGCTCCTCGTGAGAACACATATCTGCGATGAAAGTGATCGGGTCACTTGCGTGTGTTACTAAACCCTTTGAAAGCCACGGGTATTGAAGGAGTGGCAAAGCTACTCGCAAAATGATCACTTCGTCGATTCCTTAGAATTAAAGACAAAAAAAAAACGAATTTTATATCCCTACTATGAATTACAAATAAAGAGAAACCTGTACTGCTGCCATACCAAAAGCCATTAACAATTCCACTTGATTCAATTTCTAGCAGCAAGCGCCAACTATTGAGGCATACAGATTTCTTTGGCGGGCCCACTCTACAAAAACATAATACCCGATCACCCAGCAATACAACTGTGAGATGGATATCTATCTTTGGTATGACACACTTTTAATTTTTTTCATGAAATAAGAGATAGAGAGAAGTGATAACGGAAAAACAGGATGGTTAACCAGGCTGAACCCAGTTGGCTACCGGTAATCTAATGTAAAAGGCGGAAAGGGCACTGAAAGATGAGAAGCAGCAGAGACGTGCCCGTAATACGCGCACACACACATTGCGAATAGTTAATTGTTCAGTTCATCGCAAGCGGTCACATAAGCCTGCTGGTGCATCTCACGAAACGCAGCAGCGCATTCGTGGCTTTGCATATCGCGGAACAATGAGGAAACTGGTCCCAGGAATTTCTCTTCTGTAAAAGGCCTACAACCTAAGTGTCCTAAAGCTGCCCGATCGAGAGCCAAATCTCTCATCTTCGCATCATGGGCAGTCGCCGACGATTTGTCTTACGGTTTCTTCCATGCCACATGCGTCGCATGTGGCGCTGCCCGCCATTGGTGTAAGAGCGAATAGGTGTTCGTAAAAAAAAAAAAAAAAAAAAACTAGCGGGCGACAAGGTAACGTTTCTTGCCGTCGAGTAATGGTGGGTGAACGTTGTAAATTCATATGTGGTTCAATGGCGTGTAGGCGCGAGTTAGTGAACTCCAGTGTATTCCATTTTTCTAATCGTATGGCATGGGCAAGACTACAGAGGTGCCGTGCCGCATTTGTTCTCGACAATACGAATTTTGCATACAGCTTTGCCGCGTAGCGCCCCGCTGTAACATATTGAACTTGGTAGCCTGTACTAGGAACTCATGTGTAGGAGAGTAAATGTAGCGGCTCTGAAACAGCATTTTCTGTACAAAAACTAGTATTATTCATATAAATATTAATTAAGTGAAGAATAACATAAACATTGGAGGAGCGGTATCGTTATATGTAGTACCTCAAACTTCAAGAAAAGGCTCGACCTTGTTCGACTGTCCGAAGCACGCCTTCGTAACTTGAAGCCGACCTCCGACCTTCCCCCCGGTAGTGACACTGCTAGGTATCTCGATAACGAAAACCTGAAACCCAAAGTCCTTTCCTCGCGATGGGATGAGCGTAAGTTAGACAAACGACACGTGCGGCGGCATTGTGGATCCTTTTCTGGCTGTCATTGGGCAACTTGTTATCAAGTGATAATTGTTATAGATGAGAACGTGCTGCGGGTGTCAATACCCCACACATAGCATGCACGGCCAGAACACGACAGCGTGCTATATTTTTCCGCGACGAGAAAAATATATATAGGGCGATGGAAGAAGTGCCGGAAACGACGTTAATAAGGCGAAATCCGAGAAGTGGGCTGGGAAGCGCCGATCGGATTTCGCATAACGGTGGGATCGAGCTCTTGTTAGCTGCTACAGGACAGTCAGATGGATACCGCAATCTGAAGAAATAGGCACCGTACGAGGTAACAGAAAGAAATACGACGAATAGGATGATTTCGGTGAATCATAGCTTGACGTGAACAAGGAATGAGATTTCTCATATATGGTTGTAGTTCAAATATTTCAGTATGTTTTTTTCATGTTATCCCTTTGCATGCATTGGGTGCTACTGTTTATTGCATAAGCTGAATCATGCTGCTCTTCCGCAAAGCAGGGCCTCTAAGGAAGCGAACCACCTCCATTAATTATCAACGGGCTTTGGTTAATGAACAATTTTCATTTGCCAGTGGCAGTTTCCTGTAAAACAAATGTCTTGAAATAATTAAATATGGATATTTATTAAAAATAGGAATAAAAGTATTCTGAATGGTCCTGCAAAATTGCAGGTTCTTCATTTTTGGACGTGTATTCTAGTATTCTACAAAGTTCCTGCGCTCAGCACTCACGAAAGTTAGGTATATATATATATATAACATATCTGCGCCTTGAGAGCCCGTCGAAACCCTTGTAAGCCCATCGTGACTGTTCGTTGAGAGAGGGTTCTGCGCTGCTCCCATAGAGGCAATTTCCCACATGTTGTCCCCGTGCACCTATAAGGGGTACACCATCGGGATGGGGATAGACGCCCATTCCACGCGCGTTGATATCCCCTAATGGCCGAGCACCGGGCCAAGATCGTGCTTGTAGCTATTTCACCGGCAGGTGCCTGGTGGCAGCTCTAGTCGGCCGCCCACAACCGCAGCGGATGCCCTTCAAAAAAAGCCGTCTGTAGTTCAAAAATGGAAACCCAGAGACTACGCCTGCAATGTAGGGCCCCCCTTTTCGAGATGAGATCTCCCACAAGTAGCGGAGCAATAGGCCGGGGGACATGTTTACCCATAAAAGAAACGGTCAGGTTCCGGCGGCACAGGGTTTCGAACCCAGTACCGACCGCATACGAGCCGAGTGTTCGACTTCTAGGCCACTTCTGTGGTTGAAAAGATGCTTGCCTGTCCCATGTCGGCTATTTCCCAACAGGTGGGTGCCCTTCCCGAACGTCGAAAATCCCGTGAAATACCGAAAAACAGGCCGGGAGAGTACGCTTCTACCTGTTTTCCCTGTAGGTACCCGGCGACGTCTATATTACAGAATGTCTCCCACGACCGCAGCAAATTCTATTCCCAAGGCTGTACATGGTCGGACCCATAGGTGGGTGTCCTTGGGATGTATTCTGCAAGAGTCTGCCTAGTAGACATGTCCATTTCGTCTGCTGCTGAAGTGCTGATTGGCTGTGGCGCCTGGCTCCTGTTGAAGCACACCCCAGTCCAGCCAATCAGAGCTTCAACAGCAGACGAAATGGACATGTCCACTAGGTGGACTCTTACAGAATACGTCCCCTTACCAAGCGTGGAGCTTCACAAGTTCACATGTATTCGCCGAGCATCGGGTGGGAGCGCCGCTTGTACCCATTTTACCGATAGCTACCAGGTGGCAGCACACGTCTGCCACGCACCGCAGCTGCGGATGCTCTACCATTTCCCCATTGGTGGAGCGCGACAAGGAGCAGCCCAGAGACCTTTACATCTGTATAGGGTCCCCTTTTCCAGATGAGAACCTCTTATTAAAAGGCTGAGCGACGGGCTGGGCGACATATCTACCCATTAGAAAAATCGGTAGATTCCCGATGGCACTGTTATTTGATCCTCTTACTACGCGCATGCCAGGCGGACGCTCAACCATTTCGCCGCCGCTGTGGTTCGCTGACATAATCAAGGCTGATTCAGCAGTCGAAACGTTACAAACATATTGAGCAAATGTATATATATATATATATATATATATATATATATATATATAGATGTATACATGTATCGTGATAACAGACATGACAACGTGTTGCGGCACAAATATATTGGGGTATATATTAGGAAATCTCTTACATTGTTGTTGTCAAAACAATGACAAACTTTGTGAAATGCGCTGAGTGGATTGTGGGATTTAGGCATGCGATTTCGTGTTTTACATTTGTCAGAAAACGCAAGCTACTTGTCTTATCTTCCCACTTGGAACATTTTTTTCCCTTTTTCAATAGTACGTCTACCTCTCGCGAAGGAATCTCAAATGTCTTTGAGCCCATCTAAAAAAAAAGAAAACGAATAAAAACAGCGATATTGACCTAATTAAAGGCACCGGTTCTCCCATCGACACAAGGCCTGAATTCGAATAACTAAAGAAGCAAAGTAAAACTGTTGCAACAAATGGCCGGAGGAATCTGTGTATAAATAACAAAAGTGCCTCAAAGGAAATCGCGCAGGCTGTGCCGGAACTACTGTTACATTTCCAGTGAGAATGCAAATGGAGCGCGACCACAAAAACCATTGCGGCCTCCAAAGTTTCTGGCTATGCGTTGTCAGAATTCAATTATCGACTGTTTCAAAGGAAGATAGGATGGCAGAGGGAAGAGTTGCGGGGTCGTTAGGGCAAAAGCATGCTTTATTTAGTTTCTTTCACGGTGATGCCTTTTTAGTCTATCATTATATTTAGCTTGTTCTGGATACAATAAACGATGTTTTTGACATGATGCCTTAGAAGCAAGGAAGGAACGTATCGCATTGGTTCTTTCGCCGTAGATGGTGTAAACGCGTAGTGATCCACATATGCCTTGAAGAATGTCTTAGAACTGCGTCACTTTTTGCAGATGAGAGCATGACGGCATAATCTTGGTGGCCGTTGTTGCAAAAGGAAGAACAATTTTGGAATGTGCATTGTTGTGGCATTTTCTGGTGGCCTATTAGAGACTTTAATATGTTACATCAGGGCAGAAATTATATGTAGATAGTAGAAGTGAGCCGGCCCTTTGGTGGCTCAGCAGCGGGGACCGAATGCGCAAACTTTGTACTACTAAGTGCTGCTTACCATACGCAAGTCAATTTCGCGAATAGCCTGCCCGACATTCCCATTCGATGGAATCTGTTCTACAACTCTAGCGTAAGTACCTTTTTTAATACACCCCCATCGCTGAATTCCTAAAGCTTTTCGTTCATAATTTCTCTTCGCCCCCCCCCCCCCCCTTGTTAAACATATGATCAGCGCTATAGATCAGCTAGCAGTTGCTCTTATAAGAGGTCTGTCCCGAAATTGTGTGCAGTACGTTTAAAAAATAACTTCAGAAACTTGCAGATATACATCAGCGAACATACATCTTCAACTACCAGATGTTCGACTAATTAATTCTAATATGTTGATATGTATTTTTTTCCTTTGTCGTAAGCCTTAATGTAAATCGATTTACGATTTACATTCTTTAGTAGCTTGACCTGCAGGGACGGAGCCTACTGTATATGTTGTACTTTATTCTTTTAGAGTTGTCATCTCACTCTCACTTTCCTCCTTCCTCCACTCCTTCCTATCTTTCCTTTCTATGTTTGTCTCGTTCTTTCTGAAGAGTAGGCAGGCGTTGTTCTCCTTCTGGTGGCAGTTGCCAGTCTTGCTTCTCGCTTACTCTTTCCTGTGTATATGTTTACAAATCAAATAATAATAATAAGCCTTAGGTGATATGATGTCTTGTTTATTTACTTTTGTTATGTTGATTTGTATTTTCCCGCTATTTTTACCTTAGTTGCTAATCGTATGTTCTACATTTTTACATATGTACCGTAAAGGATTTATTAGAGCTCGGAGCAGTGCAGCGGGGACAGTCAAACGAGACACGGCTTTCAAGGACGAGCGCCATTGCCGAGCAAAAGCGCCGGACCCACTAGTGTCTGGGCCCACTAGAGCCAGACCCATTAACGTCTCTTTCACTACAATTACACCGGGAGTGACAGGGGAGCCGTCTGGCGACCTAACAGCTCGTCAGGATGACAGGATCGAAGTATGGCTTGAGGCGGTCGACATGGACAACGTCTCGTCCACGCCAGCTCTGGTCCGAAGACGGTTTAACTGGTTCGATGACATAATTCACGGGAGACACGCGTTCAACGACGCGGTAAGGGCCTTCATACTTCAGGAGTAGTTTCGATGAGAGGCCAGGGGCGGTGAACGGGACAGAGAGCCACACAAGTGCGCCAGGAAGCAAGGTGACCACAGAAGTGGAGTCGCCGCGAGTGCTCTTCTGGTGCTCTTGGTCGTTGGAAGTAAATGCACGTGTGATATTGCGGCATTATTCAGCGTGCCATGCTGTGGAGAAATAGGCGAGCCCTCGGATGCATCCAGCCGGTAAGGTAAAATTGTGTCAATGGTGTATCACAGGTGCCGACCGTACAGTAAGAAAAAGGGCGAAAAGCCGGTGGTGGTTTGAGTAGCGGTGGTGTACGCGTAGATGATGAAGGGCAGAATGGCGTCCCAGTTCGTGTAGTCGGAGGCGACGTACATTGAAAGCATGTCACCGAGCGTGTGGTTGAAGTCTGACCACGTCGGAAAATCCGTTTCATGGTTGTTGTACCATAAGCTGGCCACACCCGCGGGGTAGAAGAGCACGTTGCGGAGATTAGCTGCTTCGTCCCATTTATTG
The DNA here is from genome assembly GCF_013339745.2 of Dermacentor silvarum. Classification (NCBI taxonomy): domain Eukaryota; kingdom Metazoa; phylum Arthropoda; class Arachnida; order Ixodida; family Ixodidae; genus Dermacentor; species Dermacentor silvarum. The sequence goes on along the minus strand of NC_051159.1, from coordinate 44,002,667 downwards.
TGTGTACGACCCGCTCGTAGGTCGTAAGCCAATCCTCAACGTCGGTGCCATCCGCGCCTGTGAAGATGGCAGGGTCCCTGTGGTGAGGCAAACTAGAACACGGTGCCGGTGCAGGGGGAGGAACTTCTTGGGAGGCTTCTTCAGGCGTGGTCGAAAGTACGGTGCGGGATGGAAGCTCCAGGTTGCAGGCTTTGAGGGCACAGCACGCTCCACCAATTGTAAAGTGTTCATTAGAGCTCGGAGCAGCGCAACAGCGACAGTCAAACGAGACACGGCTTTCAAGCAGGAGCACCGTTGCCGAGCAAAAAGGCTGGGCACACTAGCGTCTGGGCCCACTAGAGCCGGACCCACTAGCGTCTCACTTCGCTACAGTACTAACAGGAGGTTCACCTGATAGTTTTTACTGTCAGGGGGACCGAGTGGCCGATCTACGACCTCGAAAGCTGCACGCCTCCGCCACTGGTGACGCAAACATGGGCTGGAGCTTCTATTCAAAGCAAAATAATTCCGCTTGACAATGTCATGCGTAAATTGTACGACTTATGACAAAACAATACCCACCGTCAAACGTTAAACACGAACGAGAGTTCCAATACTTGTCGAGCTCAGCTGTAGTGCACGGCTACCGACGGCAGACTACGAGCTCGGTGGTGCTTGCATCGCAGACGACAGCGCCGCTGATATCAGCGCATTTTAGCGCGATAGCTTTAAGGGGAAGCTTTAGTTCGGGGCCTCCCATCTGAAAACATGGGAAAGGAGAAATCGTCTTGCTCGGCAACCCCTGCACCAAATATGACAAGGTTTGTTGAATTTAGAAGAAAAACTGAAAATATAGTTACTGTTGGTTTCGAATTTTTTATTTAGGTCGGCAACTTTTTAATTAGGGTTGACAAAAATCGCAAATTTTCAGAAAACCAAACTTTCAAGTTTACAACTTTAACTCAGCAATGAAGAATGATACCACAGTTCTGTGAATTGTACCAAACAGTACATCTAAAGCGGACTTAATTGATATGTTGGACATGAACCTCCAAAAATAAAGTAATAAGTAAATACTGCTTTTGCAGAACCCTTGTACAGAACGTAACAAATTCACGTAACATATACATTAACACATCAAATTTGTTCACTTTCAATGATCTAATAGATCCGTAGATGCAGAGCTATTAATTTGTAAACTTTGTGGTAATATTTTTTGGGAGATTTCAAATTTTGAAAAGTTCTTTTAACAAAATTGAGGCCCGAAATCGAAGTTTCGCTTCCAACAGTCACTAGAATTTAACTTTCTCTCTCAAATGCAACAAATTTCATTACAATTAGTCTAGGCGTTATCTCACAAAAGCGTTTCTGTGTTTTACATATATTTGAATAGGCCACATCGGAGTTGGGCACGAGCTAAAGCTTCCTCTTAAGGGCCCCGTGTCGCAGAAAATTCGGTGTCTGTGTCGGCGTCGGAGGTGGCGCCGGTGTTGGCGCCCCGTGAGCAAAAATTGCCGTACATATTCAGGTATATGCATATACCAGATGACATGCGGTATAAGCGGGTTAGATTGCCGCATCATTCTATCGCTAAATTTGCTCATACCTGGCCCTAAATTCTTGACAAAATTATTCCTCGGAATTTTAAGAATGACAGCCTATAAACAAATGTCATGAAACAAAACACCAACAGTGCATGCCTTTTATGTTAAATCTGCTCAGACTGAAATATGCAAAGTGCGAAACCATAAGAGAAACCTGAAAATAATGTAATTTTTCGGCACGCCTCTGCACTATCTCCGTGAGCGGCTCATGCAAGAGGCCGCGTCTCTATCAGAAACCGCGCCTTCGTGCATTGCATTCGCTGGCAGCGTTTCCTGGTAAAGATGGGGGTTACAAAAGCTGCAGTTGCCGGGAAGCGCGAGAAGCAGCCAGGGATAATGCTATCGCGTTCCCCTCTCGATAGCGAACCTTAAGCTTCGTCAAAACTAGAGTCGAACTAGAGCAATCCTCAGAGGGGGCCATGGAAGTGACGGAGGAGTTCCTCGCAGACATGGGACCAAAGCTATCGCCGAGCAAATTCGAACTCTTACTTCACAGGCAGGCTAGGCAAGGCGTTATGAACCTTGAGCCTCTGGAAACACAGCCAGTCAAAATTACGACTAGAGAAGGACATCCCCATTTCGAGGGTGAACTCCATCAAAGCTTTAGGACTTTTAATCAACGCCAAAGGATGTAATGCAGACGCTCTAAAAAATCTCGGAGCACAGGCGCACAATATACTTAGGCTACTTGCCAGAGTTACAAATAGAAAGGGGGGACTCAAGGAGGACAGCCTACTCAGGGTCTTTCAGGCCTTCTTCATCAGTCAAGTTACCTACACGGCGCCTTTCCTCAAATGGAGCAAAGCAGAAAGGAAGAAACTCGACACGCTCAGTAGGTCGGGTATCGAAAGACTACTCGGCATCCCACAATGTGCTAGCACGGAGAAACTATTCGAGCTTGGTGTTCACAATACTATCGACGAATTAATCGAAGCACATCTCATCGCCTAGCTCGGGCCGGAGCAATCATAAAAGCCTTTGCTCGTGTACCTGGCGTTACATTTGTTGATGCAGCCCAATATTCTCATGGCACACGATTTGTGGCCGTCTCCACACTCGATGGAGTCCTACACCACGCCTCCAGCGTCATTACCCCCACTGCCGAAACGGCTGAAGAAGTGGCCATCGCCCTGGCCACTCTAGATCCCACCTGTCACACCATCGTGTGTGACTCTCGCTCAGCTGTCACTAACTTCAGCAAAGGCCGTATTTCTCCTCAAGCTCTTCGTATCCTGCGCCAGGCACCACACTCTAAAGAAAGCATGATCTCCCTGACATGGATCCCGGCCCACGCGGGCACTGTCCACCCACACCTCCCCAACCTCAACGACGTCAGACACTCCATTGCGCGAGGACTAGTCAACCGCGCCGGAGACACTGGAGACGAGTTGGACACCAGGGAGAGTCTGACTACTTACAACGATCTCGTTAAGGCATTTTACCTTAGTCGCCGAACCTTCCCCCCACCTCACCCCAAGTTCAGCCGGGCGCAGGCTACCACCCTGCGTCTGCTGCAAACAAATACGTACCCTTCACCCGCCCGCCTCCACCTTATATTCCCTGAAGTTTACAATACCCCCAACTGCCGGTGCTGTGGCACTCACCCGGCTACGCTTCCGCATATGCTGTGAGAGTGCCCAGCACAGTACACACACATTAACACCACGACCCTCTCGTCGAAGTTGCGTGAGGCTCTGCGGAGCTCCGCCCTCGACGACCAAACCTGGGCGACCCAGCATGCCCGTGAGGCGGCGGCGAGGCAAGCCCTCGACGTCCCCTCATGGGAGGCTTAGGCCCGGCCATCTTAAAGTGCTGGTTCCGCAATAAATGTTTATTCCTCCTCCATCTCACTGCACAGATCTCCAGGTTTTCGTTAACTAAGCCGGGTGACAAAATCCTTAACGAAGCAGCTATATCATCCATCCAACCGCCGCTCGACAGATACCCCCTGTCCAAGGAAGCCAAGGAAGGTATAACGGTCGATCCCGTACCGAGAAACATTCATCCGGTATATAACGAGGGCCGAAGAATCGCACGGGCTAAAGCCATCCTTCAAAGAGTTAATCCGTACGGGGCAGATGCACTCTTCATTCACGTGCCAAATACGGAAGCGAAAACAGGTTTGCAATCTCGGTCGTTGACGCGTGAGGAACGCTGATTAGCGCTGCGTCCGTTTGCACTAAGCACGCAAACGAGTCGGAGAAAATCGCGATAGCTTTGGCCCTTTACGCTGACAAAGGCCCAACGACTGTTTTCTCTGACTCGCGCACTGCCATCAGGGCCTTCTCGTCAGCCCTAGTGTCTAAGCACACGGGTAGCCTAGTAAACAAATCTCTCCAAAATACTGCAGACAAAGAGACAGAAGGTCACCACATCGCCTGGTTCCCGAACCACGTTAAAGGAGTAGGTAATCAAGCGGGTTGCAACCCCAACGAGCAGGCCCACTGCCTAGCGCGTGAATTCACGAACCGCGCCCGGGCTAACGGTCCAGCTCTCTCACAAGATTGCTCCCCTAAAGACCCTCTTACCACCTTTAGCGAGATCACATCCCACTACAAACTGAGCAGGAGGAAATTCCCTCCCCCTCACAAAAAATTAAACAGGGCTCAGTCTGTCACGTTCTGACTCTTACAGACGAGATCGTACCTCACCCCCAGAGCGCTCAATCGGATAGATTCTAACTTGCCGCAATCGTGCTCCAAATGTGGGCACGAGTACTCTTCTTTCGACCATATGCTCTGGCTGTGCCCTTTCAACGCGGGCTCTTATCTTCACAAGTCTAAGTGCGACGCCCTACTGCAAAGCGCGGACTTCACGCATGAACGACAGGCCGCCCAGAGGACCCGCGACGTCGCCGAGAGCCTCCAGCTCCCGGTTCCGTTGTAGCGCCCACCGACGCTGCAACGCGGGGCGCTTTGGTCGGCGCTCCCAACCGGTGCCTTTGCGCCGACTGTCAAGGAAGTAAACAATAAAAATAAATGCAGCGCGTGCTCGAGGCGCAAGCTCGGCACGCGCAGTGTGTTGTTCCAGGAGCTTGAGACGCTGGTCGTCGCGGCCTCCGCTCAGCTGGCCGACTTCTTAGTAGGAACGACGGCACGGCTCGTTCGCCGCCGTCACGTTTCTTCCTACAATGGTGACCCGGACGTGATCGGCCACGACGCGCACCGGCCACGGCGCTCACCGGGCCACGGTACGAGCACGCCGGCCACGGTACGAGAACGCCGGCCACGGTACGAGCACGCCGGCCACGGTACGAGCACGCGGTCACGGTACGAACACGCCGGCCACGCGGAGCGGTGACACGTCAGCTACTCTCACTCCTCGGATCATGGCCCGGCGCCTAGCGCTGACTGGCCTGACCCTAGCCCTGATGGTTCAGGCGACTTCTACGAGGACCAGTTTCGGCTCGGGAACGCCAACAGCCTACGGTCCGCGGCCCGTTACGATGCGGACCGTCAGCGGGCTCTGCTCGAGAGACCGTTCCATCGGGCGCCCGTGCAGCAGCTAAGCCTCACTAGTCCTACCAATGATCCGGCGCTGCGTTCGATATTGGAAAGCTGCAGCGCCGTAAGTCACCGCAGCCGTGACCTCGTCGTGGAGTGCCCGCCTCGGCTGCGGGAGTTCGCGGGTTCGAAACCAGGCGGCCGCCGGTTACCCACCGGAATACAAATCGAGCACAAGCGACCCCCGGCCAGACGCCCGGCTTTCTTCAGGGGTGCTCGCTTGGGAGAAGCTCCGCTAACCCCGCCGTCCCCCTCGGGGGATTACTTTCGAACAACCCTTCAGCCTGCAAAGGTGGTTACATACAACCCGGCCTGCGCGGCTCAACCTCGAGTGATGCATCGATGCGCTGCCCACAGCGCGCGCAATCCCGCACACTGGTAACCTCCTCTCAGGGGCCCACAGCTCTCGCGCCTGTACAAGTACTACGCCACAATCACCTGGACCGTACACGACCGTCTCCTGGAGAACTTCATCAACCGCCCTACCCTGAACACCGTGAAGAACGACGTCCCCGTTAAGATCTCCAAGATCGCCATCAACCAACGGGAGAGGCTTCGCTCCGACAACGGCAAGTTTGTCTTTGTATGCACGGCCCTATCGACGTGCCGGTCACCACGGCAACCATCGCGCTTGGTTCCATCTTCGAGGACACGTGCACGAGCAACGCCCAGCGCGAGCCTCGCGGGGCCTCGTGCAGCGAGGGCCGCTACCTCTACAAGCCATCCGAGCCCGTGAGTCTCAAGTCCAAGCACTGACCTGCCGCGCGGCCGCCGGCCTCGGCTAGCCCTGCGACTACTCCGAGCCGTGCGTTTTCGCCCAGCTGAACGGCGTCTGCACGGACCATCTGATCGGCGACTGTGCTCTCGAGTTTGTCCGCTCGCTGGACGGCAAGACCTGCGACAAGCTACAGACCATCGCCGGAAACGTATTGGACAGCCCTGCAAGGCCAACAGCGAATGCCACACTGCCGGAGCCGCTTGCCTCAAGGACGTCTGTGCGTGCTCCAGCCACAGGTGAACCTAAGATACAGGCTGGAGTACAAAGATCCAACTTAGCTTCTCTCACTTCCTTCATCGACGTTCCGTCTGGGCGGGGAGCCCTGTAGCGCCCACCGACGCTGCAACGCGGGGCGCTTTGGTCGGCGCTCCCAACCGGTGCCTTTGCGCCGACTGTCAAGGAAGTAAACAATAAAAATAAATGCAGCGCGTGCTCGAGGCGCAAGCTCGGCACGCGCAGTGTGTTGTTCCAGGAGCTTGAGACGCTGGTCGTCGCGGCCTCCGCTCGGCTGGCCGACTTCTTAGTAGGAACGACGGCACGGCTCGTTCGCCGCCGTCACGTTTCTTCCTACACCGTCATGGGCGGAGCCACCAACTTCATTGGGGTGCCTTCGACTCCCCCAATATTTTTCCTCAGGGCCTTTCCATAAAGTCCTTGTCAACTGTCAACTGTGTATAACAATTGCGAGGAGCGACAACAACGGCAACAAGATATTGCTGCTTGTGAGTGTCTTCTTCTTCTTTCTGGGGTTTTACGTGCCAAAACCAGTTCTGATTATGAGGCACGCCGTAGTGGAGGGCTCCGGAATAATTTCGACCACCTGGGGTTCTTTAACGTGCACTACAACGCAAGCACACGGGCGTTTTTGCATTTCGCCTCCATCGAAATGCGGCCGCCGGGGCCGGGATTGCTTGTGAGTGTCGGTGATTAATTCCGAAGCGCCGCAAAAGCTGAAGTGAACCGGAACCGGTGAGGCTGCCGGCGGTGCCAGAGAGACCACTCCTCGGTCGCTGATGGGCAACGTCGCTGTACGGCTGCCGCACAAATAGGTTCCGGTGGCATCCTCTGCACGGTAGGGAAATCTCGCCGTTGGCAGGCACAACTGCCGTCCAACGGCGGCCCGCAAAAGGCACGCAACGTGCGGCGAGTTGCCGGGCCGCTAACGTGGAGAGGCCTTGAAGCCTTAAGGCCGATTTGCGATCGCGCCGGTTTACACTCTGTACACGGTGTAAGCCGAAATTTGTGCGCAAGTGGTGGAAATGTGCAATTCTTCGCATGACCGCACGCGTGCGGCGCGGCTCTCGGTGCTGGCTGGCTCGAGCGTAAATCGGGCTTTAGAGGAGAGAAACCTCATGGAGGAGGTGAGCAGGCTGTCGCTCACTTCTCAGTCGCACGTCTTGCTGGCTACCCGGTGGCAGCCAGCCAACGGTGGGTGATGTGGCTGGCGAGAATCCAACTCGGCCAAGAAAAATACCCCACAGGCGCTGATGAGCTTTACGTCGAGCGCTGACGGTGTTGACGCCGACACACTACGGCCTCATTCACACAGCCGTCAAACGTTCCGTCGCGTCTCCGTCACGTCAAAAAAAAAAAGAAAGTCACAGGCCTGCGCGGCACACGCAGCACAGTCACAGCGTAAGCTGGTGGAGCGGCTCAAGAGTAGCTCCAATTTGGGCCCCACGCACAACAGGGTCTTCGCGGCAGTCTGTTCGCCTCATTTTGACGAGAACGGTCTGAGCTGTCCACCCGGCGTCGACGGCGAGCTGGGGCTTGTAATGCTCCCTGCACAGCAGTCTGCTGAGCCCAATGAAGCCTTACAAATGCAACTTACATGCCGGGCGCGCCGCCTTTGCAGGCACGTTAACTAGATGGGGCCACCATACTGGCGGAGACTCGGCAGCTCGGGAGCGCGTTGATTGCGCGCCTCGTCTGAATCGCATATCGTCGTCTGCGCCTGCGGACGCTGCGTTTGCAGGCATCTTACCTAGATGGCGCCACCATACTGGCGGAGGCTCGAGTCATCTCCCCCTGTGTGCTTACCTTATATATGGGTATTATCCGCGGCCCGATAGCAAGCGCTTGCATGGCTCAGTGGTAGAGTGTCCGGCTCCCACGCAGCGGGAGCGGGTTCGATCTCGGTGAGAATCGGGTACTTCTTTCGCTTTCCAGCGATAGCGGTTACGCGGCGGACGCCGGCGGCGGCATCATCGCGACCCGAAACGGCTAGTGGAATGAGCCCATAGCAGCTTACGCTGTAAAAAAAACATAAGCAGGCGGTAATGGAGTGGTGTACGAATAGGCGGTGGAGACGTCGACAGTAGCACAATCTTGTACAGTGTTGACTGACGGTTCCCATGTTAGTATGAACTCCGAAGTACAATCTACATTATGCATTTAATCTGTTACATAATTTTATGGTGGTGTAATAATAGTAAGGCAAATTGTTTATTAGTACATTAAAAACACATTCCAACACCAACCAAACGCGGGGACGGTGACATTTGCGCAACCTAACTGTTAGCTGTTGCTGTCACGAGCTTCAGATTTGTAAAATGGTTGTATCTAGTGACTTCTTAATTTCTGATTGGCCCATTTGGTAGGGGCGGGGTTCCGTCAGCGTACTGGCCATGGAAACGTAGAGCACCGCTCTATATGTCGCCGGCGACCCGTTTTTGAGGATAAAACGACTCGGAAACCCTCTCCCCTGACGAAAACGGCATGCCGTGAAGCTGATAGGACGGAACGTTTGACGGCTCTGTGAATGTGGCCTAAGGAGAGCAAGAAGTTTTGGCTCTCGCTCTTTGCAGCTGCCATGAAGAAACTGCGGGAAGACAAGAAAAAGCGTCGAGAGAAAGAGCACTTTGCGTTTATTGGCACGAGTAGCGGGAACGGGCGGAAAGTGGGGGGGAGGCAGTCGCTTGATTGCTCGCTTCTTCGGGCTATTAGTTTAGATTGAAAATGATTGTCAGTATTTTGTGCATAATTTTATTTTTTAATGCTTTGACGGGCGCAGAGACATTGCGCCGTCCTTGGAAATTGACAACTAGAAGCGTTCCTAACGAACGATTGATCTTTTCCAATGTCTTTTAATGTGCACAAAAAAGAATAATATTTTATTGTTCTGATACTACACAATAATGTCGCGAACATTTAGGACAACGCTCCTTGACAATAACACCACGAACCTTCCGTAGATCAGCTCACTGAATTTTAACTAAAAAAATGCATTTTGTGAATCCAAGAAAGAGAATCTACTTTGATGAAGACTATTTTCTGCGTAGAGCTTCATACAATAATTATTACACTAGGGTCTACGGTAGCTGCAAGCGGGGAGGGTTCAGTCAGCATAGTAATCATGATTTGTACATGGATTTGCCTAAACTTCGTCCTTCTAGCTGCAAACGGCTTCGTGACTTTGTAAACTCGCGATTTTCAACAAAGGACCGTGTTACAAATGAATTAATTAGCATTAATAACGTTCTCCGGCGCCAGAATTCGAACACAGGACAACTAGCACAGATGACCGATATTGAAACCATTACGTCACGGGCACTCACTTTTTTCGTTATTGCCACATTAAACACCACAAACACAGAAAAAGATGAATTCGGGGTACCTGGGTTCAGGAACAGGCTTCGCACGATCCCCTTGAATTTCGCACATGTTTACAATACTTAAACTTATGGGAGCCATTCAGGCAAGGGAGCTTGAGACTGGCACACAGCTAAAATTCTACTGAGGCTTTCCTTGAAATATAGCCTTATCGGCTTCACGTCATTATCAGCGTTCCGACCTGATATCTAAGATCGTCAAATGCGATGGAGGCCCAAGAGAATAATGAGGTCGAATGGAAGACAATCCTCATTTCCAACTGGCAACAATCTGCTGCTAAAAGAGTCCGCAAGTAGTTTTTTTAAGAGTACGTTGTAAGATATGAATATATATATATATATATATATATATATATATATATATATATCTAGAAATCATCTAGAAACAATCTAGAAATACAATCTAGAAATACATGCTCGATCGTTTCTGGTTTCCGACAAATGAAATATTCAATCCCCAAAGGTACAAGAAATCTCTTTTCTCCAGAGAAGTCTTCACATCCAACGTATTTGCTTGCAATTTTAAGAAAAATGCTTCCACGCCTCCTGGTGCATTCACGCTTTCGACTCGTTTAAATACATTTGTCCATGGTCCAGCAAAATACTGTGATTTACGTATATAGAGGCACTCGTGAGACGACATTGTAACGGATGGGATGGATTTATTTACCAGAATGATGGATGGTTAGCGTATCGCAACGGACACGACGGTCATCCAAGCCCAACAGGCAGCGGCCAGCTCCTCACGCACACTTCTACTTCCTCTTCCTTCGGCTGCGCCGTACAGCGCGACAGTTTATCCGGGTGTAGACGAAGCTTGCCGAGCGAGTTACACAGCAGCGTGACAAGATCAACATCGCTGGTATTTTTATTGCGATAGCAATTATATGGACACTCAAAAGCAGATTTCTGCCGTCGGCGTCGCCGTCGCCGTAGCCGTCGCCGTCGCCGTCGCCGTCGCCGTGAGGTTCCGTATGACGTCAATGGAGATGAAATCGTCGCCGTGCGCCGAACGCTGCATGTGCGAGTGAAAGGGCGCGAGGGACGCGCGCTTTCACGGGGAGTGAACGCACGGCGGAGAACAAACGCGCGTTCTGCGCCGTGCTCGCTTAAGGGCTGCAGAAGTAAGCGTCTCTTTCCTCCTTTACAATCACCATATATGTAGAGCAAACGCGCCTTCTTCCGACGCGCGAGAGGCCGAGGGGGAGGGGCAGGGGGGGAGGGGGAGGGAAGGGAGGCGACGTTTAGCTGCGGCACCAAGTGCCTATTTATATCAGAGGCTCCGGCAACAGTCACCAACGCCGCACGCATTTTGAGCGAATGCGGGCAAAACGCCGAAGGCGTCCACAATAGTTCTGCGTGTTGCCGGTGCTGCTGCATGTCCAAGTTTATACAGCTGATAAAGCTAATATCATTACTCCGTATAGCTCTCTACAAATTTGCTATCGCAATTGATGCTTCGCCTTTCAGGTGAAACTGCGACAACTTTTTTTAATATCACATGGAACTTTACATATTTTTTTCCTGATACAGTACAAAGGTTGCCAAGCGAAAAATGTCACAGTTTTACCCAAAAGGCGAAGCATCAATTGCGATAGCAACTTAGTAGAGAGCTATACAGAGTAAGGATAGTAGTTTTATCAGCTGTATAAACTTGGACATGCAGCAGTACCAGCAACGCGCACAACTGTTGTCGACGCCGTCGGCATTTTGCCCACGTTCGCACCGAACGCGCGCGGCGTTGGTGACTGTTGCCGGTGCCTTTGGGGGTGGCTCGGAGGTTTTCGACGAGATTAGAACGGGACACTCGTCGAGCAGCGCCGGAAGTCTTTACCACATTCTCGCCTCGCAACGTTTTATTGCGATAGCAATTATATGGACACTCCAAAGCAGATTTCTGCCGGCGCCGTCGCCGTCGTCGTCGCCGTCGCCGTGAGGTTCCGTATGACGTCAATGGAGATGAAATCGTCGCCGCGCGCCGCCGAACGCTGTATGCGCGACTGAAAGGGCGCGAGGGACGCGCGCTTTCACGGGGAGTGAACCCACGGCGGAGAATAAACGCGCGTTCTGAGCCGTGCTCCCTTAAGGGCTGCAAAAGTAGGCGTCTCTTTCCTCCTTTACAATCACCATATATGTAGAGCAAACGCGCCTTCTTCCGACACGCGAAAGGCCGTGGGGGGGGGGGGGGGGGGGAGGGGGAGGGAGGCGATGTTTAGCTACGGCACCAAGTGCCTATTTATATCAGAGGCTCCGGCAAGAGTCACCAACGCCGCACGTATTTTATGCGAACGCGAGCAAAACACCGACGGCGTCGACAACAGTTCTGCGTGTTGCCGGTGCTGCTGCATGTCCAAGTTTATACAGCTGATACACCTACTATCATTACTCCGTATAGCTCTCTAGAAATTTGCTATCGCAATTGATGCTTCACCTTTCAGGTGAAACTGCGACAACTTTTTAACACGAAAGTCTTTTATGCCGGGGTCCACCAAGACTTCACTGACGTATTTCCGTCACGGAAATACGTCATAGAACATAATACAAAGAAAGAAACCAGAAGAAAAAGTTCCACAAACATGCAAAATTTTCGAAATCGAACCCACGACCTCTCGGTCCGCGACGATAGATCGCCGAGCGTTTAACCCATTGCGCCACAAACGCATTTGCAGAGAGCTACACAGACGCGCCTTATATATCTAACACTCCTCCGTGTACCCGCGCTCTTGCTCGGGGCGGTGCCGCCGCCTACGAGCAGAAAAGAGAAGTACTGCATTATGACACTAACGCGCACCGACAGTGAACGCTTCGGTGGTCTCAGCACTACGACGCCTCGATGCCAGCATTCGAAGGGACGCTGGCATCAAGAAGCACTACCAACGCCACCTAGGTGGCGTTCACCGTACTCAGCACAGCGGAGCGTGGCCTCCGCAATTAGCTCTGAAAATGTTTCTGAAGTTGATCGCGGAGGCTGCAATTACGACGCGCTGTACGCGCTGATTTGACTCGGTGACGATTCAGTTACGTGCTTTGTCTTGCGCGTTGTATTAGTGTGTCAGTTACGTGCTTCGTCTTTCGCGTTGTGCTAGCGTGTGCAGCGTAGTGCAGCTTCCATATGCACGACGATTGCTCATGGTCATCGACGTTGGTAGTCGTGATGGAGGAGACGTGCCACCAGGCGTCAGCGTGGGTGCATCAACGCCTAAGGGCGCTTTAGCCACAAAACACCAATAGACATTATATATCAATGTGCAATAAACATTACACTACTTCTGTGAAGACACGTTTCACTTTCGTGTTCTATACCGATTCCTATATAAGAGGGATCAACCACATTTTTTATATAAATACGCATTTGGTGCCCCCGCTAAACGTCGCCTTCCTTCCTTCCCTCTCTCCCCCCCCCCTGCCTTTCGCGCGACGGAAGAAGTCGCGTTTGCTCTAAATATGGTGATTGTAAAGGAGAAAAGAGGTGTTTCATTCTGCAGCCATTTAGGGAGCATGGAGCAGAACGCGCGTTTGCTCTCCGCCGTGCGTTCGCTGCCCGTGAAAGCGCGCGTCCCGTCCCTCGCGCGCTTTCACTCGCACATACAGCATACGACGCGCGACAAAGATTTCATCACCATTTGACGGCATACGGACCCTCACCGCGACGACGACGGCTGAAATCCGCTTTGAGTGTCCATATAATTGCTATCGCAATAAAACGAGCCTGCAGGAAAATACAGGAAGGTAGAACTCCTACGCCACAGGCGCATGCAACGACAAGCGGCGTGGAACAAACACCCTTACGAATTTATCGCGAGCAAGCCAGTGCGTTGAGACGCTTGGCGCGTTTTTGCCTTCGCCACCTCGACAGGCTGAACCGTTGCAATTAGTAGCGATTACGCGTGTTTGCAGAGTCTTCTGCATTTAGAAAAGTACATTTTGCCTTCAAATTTAGGACAATAAATGTATATAAAGCATAATAAATAAAGCCACAAGAATGTCTGAAGCCATAAGGACAAAGGTGAGACAAATCCATCAATCCCATGGTGGGTGAACAATCGCAATGCCAGAGTTTCCTCTAGTAATATGACTAGGAAACTCTGTGCTTTTAGGAAGCTAAATGGGTGGACGTTTTGATGCAGCAGCATTATAGGCGGACTTCACAAACATTGCAGGTATACCGTCCGATAAATGGTATGCATAGCCCACGCACTGTGTGACTCAGGTGTTGCAACAAGTGCCACACGAAAAACATATCCCCGGAAATATTGTCTCCGAAATAATTAAAATTAAATTCTGGACTTTTTGTGCCAAAACTACGATATGATTATGAGACACGCCGCAGTATGGAAGTCTGGAATATTTTTGACCACCTGGAGTTCGTTAACGTGCACACAATGCATGGTACACGGGCGCTTCTGCATTTAGCCCCTATCAAAATGTGCCTGCCGTGACCGGGGAGAAATGGCCCCAGATAAAATTTTTGTTGCCAAAAACGGCCTCAAGTGAGAAGAATATTCCTAGAAGAACCCATTTGGAAATGAGGGGCAATAAATTAGAAGAAAAAAATCACGAAGGATAGCGTTTATTAGGCAAACTTGCGCCCTGAAACAAAGAACTCGGCTGCGGCATAATTTGTCAACCGACCCGCCACGGTAGCTTAGCGGCTGTGGTGTTGCGCTGCTAAGCTAGATGCCACGGGTTTGAACCCTGCCGAAGTGGCTGTAATGCAACGTGGGCGGCATGTAAGAGCGCTCGTGTACTTAGATTTGCGCACACATTAAAGATTCCCGGGTGGTCGAGATTGATTGAAAGTTCCCTACTACAACGCGCCGAATTATCAAATCAAACGTACAACCGTAGAATAATTTTTTTTCGATGACAAGAAAGCAAACTGCAAGCGTGGCCATCGCTCCGTTACAGGACAAAATCCGATAAGCCATCGGTGGTGTCGTCATCGAAAGAAAGACCGTAACCCAGAACCGCGGTCAAGCACAGCCGCTGAACTACAGGGTGGAATGCAGAGTGCAGTAGAGGGAAATTTGTTTGATCTGACGGTGATGGCAAATTATTATGTACAAGAATGCTATTTGAAGAAAGAACGCAGATATGTTGACACTATTCAACCTTCAAAGTCATGTGCCCACGTACAATGTACGCCGTTGCTGCGTTTGGTGTACACCGTTTTGTCGGACTGTGTACTGATTTCGATCAAGCGCCTCTTAACTTCCCTGTTACCTAAACACACTTACACGGAATAACATCTCACTCGAAGAAATATCGAAAAATAGGTTATTTGTATTTTGCAGCTCGTGCATGGTGTTTCATACTGCTTTTTTTATGTTGCGTTATCGTTTGTTAAATCACACAATGTTAACAAAAGCACTAAGGTGGTTCTCAATTGTGTTCGTATATTTCCTTACTAATGCCTCCTGCAAGTATTTTTGGCCTTGTACGTTCACAAATTCAGAATGTATTCCAACGTTTGCAGTATTTCTCTGCGTGTGCCATGACTAAGCTGTTTCCTCGCCATACGGTCATGTGGGGCGTAATGGGGTTTTTCTCAAGCCGCTGCATGCGGCTTTTACCCTTACGTCCGCTTTCATTCTGTGTTCTTTGGAAAGATAGAAAAAGATTGTTATTATTATTAATTATCATTGTGCGCTTGATCTCTGTAATCTGTCATCCCTGCTTGATTTTAGTGTTCATGTCGGAAAATAATTTTTTTCCTGTGCCAATACCTTCGGTATGGCGCTGCGATGGATTATATTATTTTCATGTGGCGTTGGTGGATTACAGCAGTTTTGACTGCTGCCGCCTCGCCTTTGGGGCCATTTTTTCGTACTTTGTAAGCATGGCCATTTCTTCCCGAGCCCCCTTTTTTTTTCTAAACGCACGTGAATGGGTGTACACCAAGCTTTCATGAGCCAGCAAGGAAAAATAGCACATTACGGCAACAGATGCACTGAAAATTTTCATAACAATGGCGTCCATCAACCCGCATGGCGGGCGTTGCAACGAAAGCGGAATTTTTCAGCAGCATTAAAGCGCGTTTAATGATGACGTGTGTGACCTCCTAGAAATCCGCCACAGTACTATAGTATACGATAGTCGAGTATAGGATGAGAGACGTGAAGCGAATTTCGGCGTCAAACGCGTCCCGTAACTTATATCTTCATGGTCAGATAGAAAAGGTGCGCGCTCACTTTAATGGTAAATTTCGGGCGGTCGATGCTGTCTTCCAAATCGAATTGTATAGACGCTCCAGATCGGAGTCGGAGAAGCACGCGCCATCCGAACGGTGAGTCACTTTCCGGAATTCATACGGAAGAAAACGATTGCCGAGGAAAACTTTCGGTGGTGCCCGACTGAACGCCGCCACATTACACGGCATTATAGGATTACGAAAATGGAGAGCGCAAGCCAGACTAAACATGATGGGCTACGAAAGCGACTGCTACAATGGCCGTCATTTGCAAGACCGTCCCACGCCAGCACAGCAAGTTTTCAGCATTATGATAAGGTGCTGTCCTTGCTTGCCTCTCGAAAAGAAAAATTGAAGTAGCCGCTAACAAATGTAAACGTTGCCGTGTCACCATCTCCGACGCGAGGCACACAGAGGTTAACGCAATTACGAGCCTGCCAACACGGTCCAGCCGACACCGGCAAGAACGCGCTGACGGGAGCAGCATGGCGCTCGCGTGGCCGAACGCCGGCGGGATCCCGCAATTGCACAGGCGTCGTCAGTGGGGGCACTTCTAGGTGTTCCAAGTATAGGAATTCAGCCCTCAAAGAGAACTAACCAAAGGTCGTCCGAACGCCCTTTTTCGACCACCCGAACAAGATGACTACGTCTGGAGCATCTCTGAAACGACCATCCGAATTTGCCAATAATGCGATTAGCATAACTTTGGATTGACTTCACGCACATTCCGGCATCTATGTCCGGATTTAATCTGTTTCCTTTTACGCAAACTTGAGTCTTCGGGCCAACTTGGGCTCAGGCGTATGAGCCATTCGCTATGTGTCGCTCGTCAATGAAGCGCTTTAATTCCAGCTTGGGTCACTTGTAACTAAGACGCGTACGAGATCCCGTTACATTGTGGGCTGACAGCTCGTTTCCTAGCACGATTCGTAGCACTGGGTAATGTGCCACTGGCTATGTTCCGCTGCGTATGGGTCGCTCTTGATAATATTCATCGTAATATAGGAAACATATAATCACAAATTAAGCACTCATCATAAGGTAAGTTGCTAATCGCGTTAACGTCGTCATTGAACATCAAATAATGGATGCGCCGGTAAGTTTTTAAGTCATTTGTCGCTATGTCACGGGCTTAATGCACCAAGCCTCTTGCAGTGCTGGCATGCGCGAGGGAAATCTGTAAATGTGTTTTCTTCCGCGTCCCTGACGTAACGATATTATAATGGGGCTTTCGTGCTGGCGGAACGGAGTTTGAAAGCCACCCATCATGAATAGAATTTCTTGATACCGGATGTTTTCGCGAACACTTTCAAAAATTTTTTTAAAGGTAGCCTGTGGCAGATAGCATAATTCTAGTTCGTGAGCTGGTCTAATCGAAGAGGCCGACATTACTTGAACTAAAAATTGAAATGCATAATTGACGAATTAACAAAAATTCCCGTATTAAGTTTTTACCTTACTACGTCTTCACCCATATTGCAATGTACAAATTCTAGCCATGTAGTTCGCAAGGTGGATCCACTTGTAACGGATTCTCAGGATGAAACCAGTTTCGAGATATGCGTTCCCGTACATTGCGGAGAAATGTATTGGCGTTCTAGTTACTTTCTTAAGAAACCGTCGTTTGATGCATTAAACCACAAACATAACAGTGACAAAATTCACGAATTCTAGTCGGTGCGCTTGCAAGACCTATCCACTTGAAATGAATTTGCAGGATGACACCGTTTCGAGATATTACAAAGTTGTATGTACCAAAGTGTGGAGCGCAATACATGGGCGTTCCCGTTACTTTTGTGCTTCAATTAATACACAAGGTAATTAGCGGACTTTTGTTAATTTGTTGAATATGTGTTTCCGATTTCTTCTGCAAGTAATGTCCGCCTCCCTGGATAGTCTAGCTGAAGTACTAAAATTACGCGACCTGGAACAGGCAGTTTTAAAGATTCCGCAAAACTTTAAAATGATCACCCCGTATAATTCACTGCCCGGGTAGTACCTTACACCCAGCGCACGAGCGTCTGCATCACCTTTCGTCACTCGCTGCACGAAAAGAGCCAGAGCGGGTGGGCTTTCTCTATCGTTAGACAAATGCACAGTGTACTGCAAGAGTTGCTATTCTAGTACACTGTAGACAAATGGAAGCCTCACTCAGCTTTGAGGGATGCACACTTAGCAGCCTTCCACACGCGCTGCCTTCCCTTCTGGATGGAAAGCTTGAGTTGATGCGTATTTATCTTATTATTTGTGCAGCGCACATGCAAGAAAAAGGGAGGGGGGGCGGGAGAACTGCGAGAAAAGAAGCGCTTGCTCTGCGCACTCTCGTTTCTGCTGAGCCTGCTTCGTCTAAGAGCTGCGCAAACCACAAGTGTCTTCGCTATTGCGATAATATCGCAACGGCCGAAGGCTTGCCATGCGTGGTTGGGAATGCACTAGAAGCGGGATTGTCTGAGTTATCCGAGCCTATCGGACGTCATTATTGTATTAGCCATGCGGCATTGATTTCCTGGGTTTATTGTGCCAAAACTACCATCTGATTATGAGGCGCGCTGTAGTAGGGCGATCCGCAATAAGTATTGCTACGGCCACCTTCGGTTCTTTAACGTGAAGCGGAATCTATAAGTATGTGAGCACTTTCGCGTTTCACCACCACTGAAATGCGGCCGCCACGGCCGGTATGGAACCCGGCTCCTCGAGCTCGGCAGTGCGACTTCCGTTCGGGCTAGTTAGAATTTCATGTTTGTACCGATAAAACAGCGCTGCAAAGTTGAAACATACACATGGACGAAAACAGCACAGACGAAACGCTCCGTCTTTGCTGTTTACTTCCCTGTGTATGTTTCAACTTTGCAGCGCTGCTTTATAAATGCAAGCGCTAGATTACTGCGGCAGGTTTGAGCCATGTTAATGCGCCTTTCCGCTACATATTTCTGTGTGCACGCTGATTTCAATAATGATGCTGTACTAAAGGACCACTTCTGCTCTGTTTCTTTCTTTTGCAGAGAACGAGGGAATCGAGAACAGACATCGCACCGCGAGTGAGTATTTTTGCTTTCAATCTAACATTCTGACCACTGACACTTTATGCGAAATTTGGAAAATCTGCCAGGCGCAAGTTGATCACCGCGCTTTTGTGTGCAACGCAGACGTGTGTCTCGTTCTCGTGATGAACAGTGTGAGAATTCTCAATTTCAGAGACAATGTTTGTCTTAGCGAGTTACCCACACTATTCCGTATCGGGTCTGTGGGTTTCTAGCCTCCTTCTTTGGTCGATCTCCAAGCTAACGCTGTCTAAAAATGTGCGCCGTTATTGTGGTTATGCACAGTGCGAAATTGTGGGCCGATTCCGAAGATAGTGAAGCATGAAAAAAGTCCAGAAACTTCAGTGATTCCTTCGGTTCTGGAATCATTTGTTGAGACAGCAGTATTCTCCCCCTGTGAAGACAAGCATCTTATATGCTTGTTTTATTTTAGTCCCCTTTTTCTTCTTAACGAATAATCGCGATCAGCCACTTCGCGAAACTTGGCATGAACCCAGTGGTTTAAAGGTGGTTTGTTAAACGGGAATTGAAACTTATAATTTGATGTAACAATGCAAATTAGGTTTATTTTATTATTTAAGATTTTGTTTTAATTGTGGGATAGTACAGAAAGAATAGTGTGACCTAGATAAGTTCTTACCTAGTGTTCTTTGTTATGTTTGCAACGGCCTTTCAGTAAGCGATAGTCAGACATGTTGTGGAAATAAAACTACAGATAGGAACAGGCTTTAGAACTCCCAAACTCCGCTTGTCTAAGCAGCCTGTTTTATTTAGTTCGAACGACTAGTTTTCTGAAACAATTTATTCACAGTTCCTTGGCCAAAAGCTTGTGCTAATGTTTTCTTTTTTGCTCGTGGTCGTGTAACATTTTATTATTTAAATATATTTGATTCAGATAATCTTGGTGAGCGATGCTTACTTTTCTTTATTTTGTGTAAAACAGCCCCATTCCTTTGTTGCCATCATTCAACAGGACAACGTCTAAGCACCTACCTACTCGACGTGACTGCAGCGCGGCATTCGAAATTACCTTCAAATTTGAAATACCCGCCGTGGTTGCTCAGTGGCTATGGTGTTGGGCTGCTGAGCACAAGGTCGCGGGATCGAATCCCGGCCACGGCGGCCGCATTTCGATGGGGGCGAAATGCGAAAACACTCGTGTATTTAGATTTAGGTGCACGTTAAAGAACCCCAGGTGGTCCAAATTTCCGGAGTCCCTCACTACGGCGTGCCTCATAATCAGAACTGGTTTTGGCACGTAAAACCCCATAATTTAATTTTAATTTTTTCAAATTTGAAATCTCGATACACCTTTCTTATTCAGTTTTCGTGTAAATCTATGTTTAGGCGCAGATGAGGAGGCAATGGCTGTGTTAAAGGCTTCATGTTTTTAAGGGTCGATGAGCCTTCCGAGGGTGCCGCTTACAAAGAGACTATTAGGCCAAAACTTCTACTACAACTGATGACACGAGCGAAATGACGCAGATTTCAGCGATTTCGTTTTCTGTGTATATTTGCAGCGCTACTATACCTTTATGGCACTGTGAATACTGTGGGCTACTCTGTAAACAACGTAGCATTGTCACTGCTACCTCGCTGCCATTATTGATGTTTTCGATGCGTTCAGCGTTGTTTTCCCCCTACTACTTTATTCTCGGTGCATCATCTGGCGTAGGTGTGTGCAATATTTCAGGCTTGTCGTCATCATTGTCATGCGCAACTTCTTTGCGCCACCGACGCCGTTTTAAGGAGCATGACAACGAATAATTGCATGTAGACACATTGCCATCTTGTCGATAACAGTTTCTATGCGATGTCCACACACAGTGTAACCTTTACCCGCTACAGCAGTGCTCATTCGGGCCTCCAAAATATTACATGCTTAAATGCCACTGCTCTCAGGACAGGGTGGCTGGGCGGACGGAACACCGACAGACGGGCAAGGCAAACCCCAGTTTCGACCACTTAACCGCTGTTGCAGTAAAATGCGGGCCGCTCCTGAGGGCATGGCTGGTCGAAAAATGTGAGCTGATCATCAAGCTAGTGAACCCTAAAAATTAAGGGCGTTCGTTCCTGTGGTTATGTGAAGTGTAAAAATGTGGGCTGATTCACAATGGCTGTACTAAAAAGAAGTTTAAGCAGTCCGACGCTCCTCTTATATATACTCCTATCACTTGAGAGGTGACGCGATAGGGTGCTGCGCGCAGACTTCGCGCCTTTCTAACCCTATACAGCTCAGAAAGACATTGTCTGTGATCGACTTGAACTAGTGATTGAATTGCCTTCCAATTCGTTTTGCTCATGCTCGTGTTTTTTTTTTTTTTTACTTTTTTTCAATATTGCATTTTCTATCATCTCAGCGCTCACACTTTTCCCTTTTTTACTATTATTGTACACCATCTCCTATTCTCTGTTCCCTTTTTTGTGTAATGTTCCCCTTCTGGTGGCCGTTGCCAGTTAACTCGCTTCTTTTCTCTCTATGTGCTTAGGGAGAGTCTCCTCTTGGGCTGGTTGGTACATGATGCCTCCCACATAAAAAAAAGAAAACTCACTGAGCCAGACAAGAAAGAAAGAAAGACACTCTTCCTTGCCCCCGCCAGCAAATAAGCCTTTTTTGCCATTCGAATCCGCGCATTCCAAAGTCGTAAAACGAGCCATTGTTAAGTCTTCCTACAAAAACGCGTTACAAAAATAGTGCCATCATAGCACTGCTGACAGCTTTTGGGAGCCAACACGCAGGCTCACGGTGGCAGGTTATCCTTTCCATGTATTAGTACCTGTGGCATAATCATTCCTCAAGAAATCGTAGCCAGGGCATCATTATTTGGGAGGAAGCCCTGCGGCTCAAGCACACGAGAAAAAAAAGTGGTGATACCGTACATTCATTCGATCGCGCACCGTGTAAAGAAAATTCGCAAAAGATGCAATGTAAAAGTGGTGTTTTCCGCACCGGAAAGGTTGCTGAGCACGTGTGCGAAGGTAAACCCAGATGCCACACAGAAACGAGGCTGTGAAACACAACACAGAAAGAAGTTCGTCGACTGTACGTCGACTGTAGTGGTATATTCTGTTCCACTTAAGTGCGGCAGAAAGTACATCTGACAGATTGGACGATGTCCGAACGAAAGATTAAAGGAGCATGACTATAATGTTTCCAAGCAGGCGCAGGACACCTTGGGATACATTGTAGAGATTGCGGATGTCGGCCAATCTTTGAAAAATGCAAGATTGTGAGCAAAGATGGCAGCCAAATGACGCGAGAGATAATCGAAGTCACTGATATCGTGCCTGTGGAAAGTATGTGCGTAAGCATGCCATCCGTCTCCCTTAGTGCATTTCTTACGTGCTAATCTGCAATTTTGTATCCGTGTTCCTTTTTTGCGATGTCGAGTGCAGGAAAAATTTTGATCAAGTGACAAAGCCGGCTCGGTATTGGTGGATGGCCCTGTTTGTAAAGTTTTTTTGTCGCTCTCCCCCTTTGAGTGTCTTCCAGTATTTATTCCGCTAACAAGGGAATAAATCGATTGTTGCAAATAGCGCTCTGTCGTGTGTGTTCCTCATCTGTGCGTCTCGTCTAAAATTATGCACATTCCAACCTCTAACAGAGGAACTAGCGATAGCGTTAGCCATCACGACTTGACCACACTGGGATTGCGTCATAGTTCTGACGGACTCTCAGACGGCACGCAGAAATTATTCCGGGGCCAAAATTTCCAGGGCCGCACATCGCATTCTGAATGGAGCGCACCAGCTCCCACCATACATACAAATCGTGTGGACTCCGGGGCGTGAATCCTTACGCGGCAATCAGCAGGCACACGCGTACGCCCGAGCGCATGCCCACCGGGAGCCGCAAGATGACCGCGCCGAGCAGTTCCATCCAGATCCCATACCATTAACCTACACGCACATCCTACAACACTATCGTCTTTCACGAAAAGCACTACCGCCACGGCATATTGCTCTGACGTGAGAGGAAGCCGTAATATTGCGAAAACTCTAAATAATATCCACATTTGAGTCTTTACCACGTCATACACCCTGCGCTGTATTCCTATAAATGTCCACACTGCGATCAATGCGTATAACGCTTTACCACATGGTACGGGCTTGCGCAAGCACACCACAACTCACACCCGTAACACCCCCCCCCCCCCCCACACGACAAGGACAGGCGAGGCTGTCCAGCTCCGACTCGACCGACCAGCTCAACCTGGTCAACCGAGCGAGAAGGGCAGCTAAGGCCGCTTGACTCCTGGACTGATGGCAGGAGTCAAGCTCAGTGCAGAGCGGAGGTAGCTCCTCCGCTCTGCACCCAGTGCAGAGCGGAGGAGCTACCTACGCTCGCATGCTCTTTTGATTAAAGTTTATTCTCTCTCTCTGGGGCAGAAACTTCGAAGTTAACAAAGAAGCTCTAGAACAAGTTAAGGACCACACAAACAGCGATGGCACGAAAAATGCTACGCCTAACATTAGGAGACAGGAAGAGAGCGGTGTAGATCAGAGAGCAAACAGGGATAGCCGATATTCTAATTGACATTAAGAGAAAAAAATGGAGCTGGGCAGGCCATGTAATGCGTACGGTGGATAACCGGTGGAAATTTATAGTTAAGGATAACCAAGAGAAGGGAAGCGCAGTCAAGGACGGCAGTATGCTAGCTGGGATGATGAAGTTAGGAAATTTTCAGGGGCAAGCGGGAATCAGCTAGCGCAAGACTGGGGTAATTGGAGATCGCAGGGAGAGGCCTTCGTACTGCAATGGACATAAATATAGGCTGAGGATGATGATGACGACGATGATGATGATGATGATGATGATGATGAAAGGCAAATATGAATTCAAGTTAAAGTGATAGATTAACGCTCGAAAGCGTCCAACGCGCCAATGTTATGACAACTCGATGAAAGATGGACCAAGTAATTCCGCCACACTCCAAACTCCAGGAAAGTGCGCATAGAAAGGTTTGCTTTAATAAAGGAATTGTGCTCTTAATAACCAATAATTGTTGCAGTGAGAATATGTCCGAAGCATTTGTTTTATCACTCAGTAACAAGGCCAGCAGCTACGCCATCTGTAGAGGCAGTAAAGACGGTAGTGCTGTCCGGCGTATGAGCTATTCGGCAGGACTGCAGCACCCAGCCGTGGTCAGGAAATTCCGGGCTGGCTCGCAATGAAACCTTCGCTTTAAACCTACCGCGGCAAGCATTCGTAAAATGACGAGACATCTTTATTCTGCGGCCATATAGAACTATAGGGACCGAGGTTAGGTCCACTACAAGAATGTGTGAGTCAGCGAGCGAAATACCTGAGGACGGTTTGTACCGATGGCCGGAGGAGAAGCAGTTCTTTCTTTTTATTCTTCTTCCCTTTTCTCCTAACCTTGCAGCTGGCAGCACGAGGCAGGACAAACACGTGCCGGAGCGTGCCATATATAATAGGCGGCCGAGGAAGATCACGATGGCTGCTAGAGGACTCCCCCGCTTTTTCGAGAAGAGTAGCGGTACAGCGGTGCCCAAGGAACAGACTTTGATTCCGGGTGATCGGGTAGATCCGTGGTTTCAGGGGTGGTTGTAAAGTCGTTGACAGCGGGTAATGATGGCAAGGTCGCTAGGTCGGCTGGTTTGAACATGTCTATCGCCACGACTTCTTCACCTGCATTGAGGTCGGTAGTAACAGTTTTTTCTGTCCGCTTGAGCACCTTGAAAGCGCCATCATAGGGAGGTGTAAGAGATGGTCGGATGCCTTCACGCCGTACGAAAACGTGGCTCGCTGTAGGCGTGGCTTTGCTGACAAAACTATTGCTTGGGGATGCCGCCATACTAGGGCAAGGACGCAAACGTGCAAACAGGAAGCGGAGCTACTGAGCATAGCTGTCTGGATCGAGGTGTCAAGAGTAGCTGGTGCGAAAAATTCACTGGGCAACCGCAACGTTGTGCCATAGATCAGTTCCGCAGCTGTGCAGCTGAGGTCTTTCTTGAAAGAGGAGCGAACGCCTAGCAGGACGAGAGCAAGGTCTTCAGCCCGAGCAGAGCGAGCCTGGCGGGCCATCAAAGCGGCTTTAAGTTGACGGTGAAGGCGTTCAATCATTTCATGTGCCGCTGGGTGATACGCGATAGTGTGGATATGGCGGACGCCAAGCAGGCACGTGAGTTCGCGGAAGAGATCACATTGGAACTGTCGGCCGCGATCGGTCGTAACAACGCTGGGGCATCCGAAGCGCGATATACAGCCTCTGACAAACGCGGTAGCCACTGTAAGCACCATTATGTCATTGAGACGAAATGCCGTTATACCAGTGCGTATAACGGTCTACACAAGTATGTAGCGAGCACCTCGGGATGGTGACAACGGGCCGACGATGTCGATCTGAATGCGCTCGAACCAAGCGTCAGGTGCACGAAAGGAGTGAATTGGCGACTTCGTGTGTCGTGTGGTCTTACATTGTTGTTAGTGAAGGCATGAGCGAGCCCAGCGGCGCACGTCAGAGTTCATACTCGGCCACGCAAAGAGGGAATTAATTAGACGCTTGGTGGCACGACATTCGGGATGACCTGCGCCGTGTAGCTTGTCAAATGCTTGATGGCGAAGTCGGAATGGAACGAATTGGCGTGTTCGATCCATTGACAAGTCGCAAGTAATTGTGCCTGAAGAAAATGGCAGGGGCACGCCGGAGAGTACTAATGACGTAGCAGAGGGCCACAGGTCCCGAAGCTCGACGTCTAAACGCTGCGCTGTCAAGTGTGGCCGTGGATGTTGCGTCCATACGGGAGAAGGCATTTGCGGTAGCGTTGAATGGGCCTTCAATGTATCCTATGTCCACGGTGAACTCGGAGATCAAATTGAGGTGCCGTATCCCTCGTGTGGTACAAGTGTTGTGATTACCACGAAAAGCTAACGTCAAAGGCTTGTGACCCGTGAAGACGTGAAAGCGAGTTCCTTCCAACAGCTGTCGGAAATGTTGAACGCCCAAGTATACCGCAAGCAGCTCG
This sequence comes from Dermacentor silvarum, assembly GCF_013339745.2. Classification (NCBI taxonomy): domain Eukaryota; kingdom Metazoa; phylum Arthropoda; class Arachnida; order Ixodida; family Ixodidae; genus Dermacentor; species Dermacentor silvarum. Next base: position 43,976,971 of record NC_051159.1, on the reverse strand, counting down.
CGACCGTACGTGCTGTAGCACGTTTCTGCAGGCCTGAGTGCGCACCAGTAGTTAAGCTTGAACTGCTGTAAAACGGCGCCGGTAGCCGCACTAGATGCCTCGGTGATATTACGCATTGGTGCAAAATGTAGAAGATGCACCAGCAGGGTGGCATGTGCCAATGCGTCTTTGGGCGCTTGGAAGGACTCTTCGGCGTCGGTCGTCCAGGACAGTGGAGCGGACGGAGCTTTAGTGGTCTTGAGAAACTCTGTCAGGGCTATAATAATTTGGGCAATGTTGGGACAAAACGCCCGTGGAAGTTGATCAACCCAAGGCCCTCACGGTGCTTTCGCCGTGACGTTTGGCGAGGAAACTAGCGCAAGGTTGGAACGTTCTTTTCCAGTGGTCTGATTTCTTCGGGAGGCACGCGGCGTCCGATGAACTCAATGTAGTGGACACCACAGACGTCCTTTGCGGGGTTGAGGAGAAGGCCGTGTTCCTGGAGCCGAGAAAATGGCAGGCGCAAATGGTTGCTATGCTGCTCGGGGAAAATACTAGCCACCAGGAGGTCATCGATGTACGCAAAGACGAAGTGGAGTCCCCGGGTGACGTCTTTCATAAACGTCTGGAATGTCTGAGCAGCATTTCTCACCCCGAACGGCATGCGGACGTACTCGAAAAGCCCGAATGGTGTCGAAATTGCAGTCTTTGGGATGTCCGCTGGCTCGATTTGATGGTAGGCCTTCACTAAATCTATCTTGCTGAATGTCACCGTTCCAACTAGGTTGGCTGTGAAGTCATGAATGCGAGGTAGTGGATGGCGATGAGGGACGGTGCGCGAGTTGAGCGCACGGTAGTCGCCGCATGGGCGCCAAACTCTTAGGTCACGCTTCCGCATCACGTCGACAGCTCTAAACCAACTGCTCGACGAAGGAGAGATGACGCCCAGTTGCAGCATCTGGTCGAATTCTCTCCTTGCGATGGCAAGGCGTTCACCAGGGAGGTGTCTGGGTCGGCAGAACACTGGGGGGCCTGTGGTCACAACATGATGCGTCACGTCGTGACGTACTCGCAGCTCAACATTGGAAGGCTTCGTGATGGCAGCGAAGTCTAACAGAATTGACGCGAACGCAGATGATTGTATCTGTGCTACCGCTCCAGTGGTTGATGTCATAGGCGCGAGGATGCCTTGTATAGACATCCTAGTCGTCGTGTCCACGAGGCGGCGAGCGTGGAGGTCAACACTAAGGGCGAAGTATTTCAGAAAATCCGCGCGCAATATGATCATGCGTACGTCTGCAACAATAAAAACCCATTGGAAGGTGCGTCGGAGAACCAAGTCGATGGTAAGAGAGCGCTAACTATAGCCCGGAAACAGCTCTGCACAACGTAACGCAATTCTAAGATATTCAGCTAGCAAAACCCGGAGGGAACTTCCACCTTCCACAAGCGCTGGGATTCAAAGTGAATGGAAACATTAGCTGTGTCAGCTGTTGAGATAAGCAAGAGGCGTTTAAAGTATTGGAGGAAAGAAAGCATGCAAGAGATCTATACAACCCCAGTCATTACGAGCAAAGGTAACTGTGCCATGCAGCGATAAAGGTTTTAATGAAGAAAGATACGATCAAGGCGAAATAGGCAAAATGCTAGACACCTACGTGTGTATATAATACGTATTTTATTGCAATAGCAATTATATGGACACTCAAAAGCAGATTTCTGCCGTCGCCGTCGCCGTCGCCGTGAGGTTCCGTATGACGTCAATGGAGATGAAATCGTCGCCGCGCGCCGAACGCTGCATGTGCGAGTGAAAGGGCGCGAGGGGCGCGGGCTTTCATGGGGAGTGAACGCACGGCGGAGAACAAACGCGCGTTCTGCGCCGTGCTCGCTTAAGGGCTGCAGAAGTAAGCGTCTCTTTCCTCCTTTACAATCACCATATATGTAGAGCAAACGCGCCTTCTTCCGACACGCGAGAGGCCGTGGGGGAGGGGGAGTGAAGGGAGGCGACGTTTAGCTGCGGCACCAAGTGCCTATTTATATCAGAGGCTCCGGCAACAGTCACCAACGCCGCACGCATTTTGAGCGAACGCAGGCAAAACGCCGACGGCGTCGACAATAGTTCTGCGTGTTGTCGGTGCTGCTGCATGTCCAAGTTTATACAGCTGATAAAGCTAATATAATTACTCCGTATAGCTCTCTACAAATTTGCTATCGCAATTGATGCTTCGCCTTTCAGGTGAAACTGCGACAACTTATTTTTTTTTATAAATAATAGCTTTATGTAGCTCAATATACTAGATTGTTAGGCAACAGTGCCTGAATGCTTAGTGAGAGGCTAGTTAGGATCCATGCATCTATATATATATATATATAAACAACGATTCAGAGACAGGCAGTCTCTGGCTAAAGCAAGCTAGCTGATTATTTGTCACCGTCCGATTTCACAGGGCATACCACTAAAAGTTATTATCATGTTACAAATACTTGAGTATTTAGTTGAGCTCGACGCTGTCTTCTCAGCCGCAAAACTAGGCTGTCTTCAATGCTCGCCAGAATTGGAACAAGACAGTGCAGTACCACGTACGAGCAAAGAAACCATCTTGCAACCCGAACACCCTTGACTGCGAATCGGGGCCGCTCGATTTTTGACATCGATCCGCTTGAAGAGATGGCTGCAGCTTCCGCGCCCCTCTGTGCTGTAGCTCGTTCACCCTACGGGAGAATCAATGGGGAAACTGTCAATCTACCACACTTCTTCGTGACCAGGTGTGCCAGTCAGAACAGTCCGACTTCCAATTATTATCGTATACCAAGTGACAATGGGGCCAGACAGTGTACCCGTACCCTCCGTCTGGCCTCGTCCTCTGGACCATGTCTTACTTTCTCGGTCTTACGCGGTCTATGTTTTGGTGGTATTGGTGGTATTAGTTAGTGTCTGATAACTACGCCTACATTCGAAGCAGTTAAGAACAGTGGTGACTGGGAGAGGCGGCGTATCGGTTTAACTGAACGAAGCCAAGAGTTTCCGCATACGGCCAAAGCCGGTACGCCCTATCTATCGTTCTAATTTAAGCACCTCGCCGCCTAGTCGCAAGACATACATGCTAGTTATGTGGCCCTGCACCACATAAGAAGCATGCGCTTAGGCATAAAAATATTTTAGTGTAGAGATTTCAATACAGTAGCTTTTTTTCGATGCTAACGAAGGCACGACATTTATAACTGGCTTCATGCATTAAAATATACACAGAAACAAGGTTGCGTTGAACCTGGAATGTCTAGTATTTATGTATGTATGTATGTATGTATGTATGTATGTATGTATGTATGTATGTATGTATGTATGTATGCATGCATGCATGTATGTATGTATGTATGTATGTATGTATGTATGTATGTATGTATGTATGTATGTATGTGTGTATGTATGTATGTATGTATGTATTCGTATGTATGTATGTATTGTAACACGAATTAATTACCAAGTGAGAACGATACGCAGGCAGGTCTGTCGATCGAGGGTCAGCCACCGAGCACGCAAGCTCTATCCCCGATAGAGGTGTTGACGACGCGCCCGAAGCACACGCCTGTCTTGTTCGCTATATCTTCTCCCGCAGAAGAAAGCGCCATCCTGGCGACTCAACGGAAGGAGAGGACGACCACCGGGCTGTAGTATGGTTTTAATCGCTGCACATGCACTGTATAGCGCCTACGGTGCCTAAAGTCTGCTGAAGGCGTGAGCGCCTCAACGAGGTAGTTCACAGGGGACGTCTGTTGCGCGATGCGGTAGGTACCGCGGTACTTGACGATGATATTGGAGAAAAAGACAGGTAGTGGTTGAACGTACCCAGAGCCATACTAATCAAAACTTTAATTGAAACTTTATTGTAATGGAAAAGTTATTAAGGAGGGGTGGTCGGAACCTCTCAGTCCAGGGCCCCACTGGCCTATGCCGCCTGCCTGACGTGGCTAATTAAAGACTTTTATCTGCCAGCAGCAAACAACCGCATCGGCCACGGCGGGATCCCCCACCTCGGCCGAAATATTAGCAGCGGCGATCGCACTCGCTCATGCGGAGCGTTCGCAAACGGACTCGGTCGTTGTTACGGACTCGCAGGAGACGTGTCGCATGTTTCTTAAGGGGCACGTGACTGCGGCTAGCCTCGTGATAATCCCCAAATCCATTAACCACCGTCATCGCCTACTCTGGTGCCCGGGCCACGCGGGGGTACAGGGGAACGAAAAGGCTAGCGCGTTAGCTCGAGGGTTTACTAACCGAGAGACGGCGTCCTCTTCTAACCTTAGCCACTAGCACTATCCCTCACAAAATCCTACCAATTGAAATGCCAAAGGCATGCTTGCTCATCAGAGCGGAGTCCGCAGAAAATACCCACCGCCTCACCCACAACTTAGCGGGGAAGAGGCCGCCGATTGGCGTAAAATACAGACTGGGTTATTCCCCCATTAAAAATTGCTAAACGCCATGTATCTCACTCGTTATAGGGCCAACTGTCCTTGGTGCGGTGGCATACCTACCCTAACTCATGTAACTTGGGAGTGCGCTAAGCAACCTCATAGACCAAATACCAGTGACACAACGGAACAGTGAAAGGCACAGCTCGCCCGCTGCGACCTGGCAAGAGCCATACTAAAGATTCCGGGTGATATGCGCGGGTGGGTTGTTCGTGATCGCAACAAAATTTTTAAAAGAGCGCTTGAGCTGGGGGCATTTTTCGGTGTATCTGGCAGATGGTGCCTGTCCTGTCCTTTGTGACCTTGTTACATATTTTTGCGCCATTTCTAGGGTCTTATTTGCATGCCGCAGACGGTCGTGTACATCGGTGGGTCAGGTCGATAAGGGAGAACTCTGTTGAGTGTGCCAGGAGGCTCACAGCGTTAAGCGAGGTATAATGGGGAAAAGCCCGTCGTGGCCTCTGAGGTAATGGTGTAGGCATAGGTAGCATATGGTACACTGAGTTCGCAATTCGTGTGGTCGGATGCAATGTACATGGATAGCATGTCACCGAAAGTGGGATTCAATGCTAGCTGCTTGAACTGCTGCTTGACGGCGCAGAGCCCGGGAAGGGTGAACTGCTACGGAGTCAGAAAGGCAGCCCAAAGCAGCCACAATCCCCGGATCTTTGATCTTTGCGCCGCTCCACAACCATATCGATGAGCGCTGGTGTAAAAAAAGCACAGATTCAATGGCGGAGAGGCATGGTGTGTGTGTCAATTGATGTGGGCGAGCGAAAGAGTGCATCCGCGTCGATGTGTATGCGATCAGACCGTTAGAAAATGCGCATGTCAGAGTCTTGCAACCGGAAGGCCCAGCGGGCTAGGTTGCCTGGTGTATCTCTCAGTGTCGGCACACAAGATAGGGCGTGATGTTCGGTAACGATATTGAAGGCTCGACCCTACAAGTACTGTCAAAGTTTTCCAAGAGTCCAAATGATAGCCAAGCACTCCATTTCTGTGGCGGAAATCAAAAGTCCAGAATGGGGCCGTTCGATGGAGTAGCACGGTAGGTATAAAAGTTACAAACAAGGATAAGGGGCCTCAGAAAGGCTGGCCTACGTTTCGATAGGCCTTTGTGAGGCACATTTTTCCCATTTGTAACTTTTACACCATTCTGTGACGGAGGTATTCGATCCAGCCTTGGTTAGTGTCTGGCTCACGTAGGCTACTTGGCATTCGCCGGGTCCATGCACTTTGTGGCTGAGCCAGCACAGAAACAAGTCCTACGCCACTGACGTCCTTGTGGACTTCCGTGGGATCCGTAGAGTCGAAATGGTGCCGTGCGGGTGGTGATCTGAACACATAGCGCAATGTTCTAAATGCGTCGTCGCTAGCTGGGGACGAGGTAGAAAGGCCAGTGTCGTCTCGCAGCATTGTCGCTTGGCAGAAGCAAAATACCTGACGAAACGACGAAAGTATCAGCAGTGGCACATGAAGCTTAATAATTCCTTCAGGGACGTGGCGGGAATTTGGTAGGGCACGAAGTTTGAGAACTATGGGTAAACTGACGCGTTTGGATACCATGTGCCCGACTCTCGTTCGTTGTTTGGCTCCAAAGTGACATTACTTTAGGTTGAGTAAGAGTCCTGCGTTAGTTAGGCAATGCAAAACATGATCGACAGGGAACAGATGAGTGGCAGAGTGAAAAGAAAGGACGACCATGTCATCAAGGTAACATAAGCATGTCTTCCCATTTATCTGACGCAGAAGATTGTCTATCTTCCGTTCAAAAGTAGCACCAGCATTGCAAAGCCCAAACAGCATAACGTTAGGCTCATACAGGCGGTGTGGGGTTATGAAAGCTGTTTTGGACGATCATTTGTCACCAGCCGGAGCATAAATCCAGTGAGGAAAAGTTCACCACACCTTGAAAAAAAATGGAGATCTTCGTGAATGCGCGGCAAAGCTTAACACGTCTCTACGTGTTATCCAATTGGGAGGGCGGTAGTCCACGCAAGACTTGTTGGATTCGTTTTTTTTTCTTTAAAAGCACTACAGGGGACAACCAGTGGCTGTTGGACGGTTGTACAACTCCGCGCTGAACGACATTGGCGACTTGGTCTTCAATAATAAGGCGCTCTGTGGCTGATACGCAATAAGGTCGCCGGCGCAGTGGAGAGTGGGCGCCTGTATCGATCTCGTGTTACACCGTCGATGTGCGGCCCAAAGTCGCTTGTTGGCAATGAAACGTAGAGGAGTTCTGGCGAAGTAGGTTCAGGAGCTCGAAACGTTGTGTAGGGCTCAAGAGAATCTGTGGAGCTCTCGAAGACGTCCGGAGTAGACAGGGAACAAGTAGGGCAGCAAGCAAATGTGCTGATCTCGAAGCAGGTATCATCAAGAGGTGCGTCGAATATGGTCACCGAGTCGATGTGCTCAAGTCTTCCAAGGCACTCACCCGGACAAAAAGTGAAGGGTGAGGTATAATAATTAGAGACGAGCATATGAGTGAAGACACCGTTGATAGAAATTCGGTAATAAACGAAAGTATACGAAGGTGTAAAAAAAGCGCAGCGGCCTCTGCAACACTGTTTCAATAGGCAGTCGCAATCACATAAGCGGAGTTTATCGTAGTGCCTTCAGTAATGAGCAGTTTGTCGACGGAACGGCTATAATCTAACTGGGCGTCAGGAAGCGGCGGAAATTCGATTTCAGAACGAGAGCACTAAACAACGGCCTTCTGATCAGAAAGGAAGTCCTACCCCAAGATTGTTTCCTATGAGCAGGGAAGGGGACCAACAAACTCGACTATGTACGTGAGTTTCCGAATAGTGCTGCGGGCAGTATATGCAGTAAAAGGGGTAATGGGCTCTACACGTGTTGTATGGAATGACAGTGCAGACACAGTGTGATATTGTATGTTTATTTATTTATTTATTTATTTATTTATTTATTTATTTATTTATTTATTTATTTATTTATTTATTTATTTATTTATTTATTTATTTATTTATTTATTTATTTATTTATTTATTTATTTATTTATACTGCCAGCCTGAAGGTGGGTACAGGGAGGGACAACACAAATAGCTTGATTTATAATCTATAAAGCGTAATAAACGAATAGTTTAGGCAGGGCAAAGATAAGACCGCAGCAGTCGTCTGCTTTGTGTCCTCAATTTTTCGGCATTTCTCAAAACGAATCTCTTTTGACTCGCCAAATTTCAGTTGTCCTACAAGAAGAAAGGGAACCGAGGGGCCCGATTTTTATTCATCATATCATAAGAAGCCAACAAACAATGACACCAAGGGAAACATAGGCGAAATTACTTGTACTTACTAATTGAATTAAAGAAATGAAAATGTACGAAAAAACAACTGGCCGCAGGTGGGGAACGAATTAACCCACGTCTTCGCATTACGCATGCGATGCTCTCACCATTCAGCTACCGCGGCGCCATTTTCCCATCCACTTTCTGGGGTATTTATGTTTTACAACTAGAACTAACCCTGGGAGTGTTAGCCAGCGCCACCACTCACAAACCTAACTGGCGGATGTGGAATATCCTTTCTGCCACAGGCATCACGAGTACGTGATCTTTTTGGGTGAAGGCAACTGGTCAATAAACCCACATATGCTACCTGAAGGCATCATTGTTGGTGGATTCGAGCCCTACTTATGTAATGAACGAGAAGAAAGGGAACCGAGGCGCCCGATTTTTATTCATGATATCATAAGAAGCCAACAAACAATGACACCAAGGAAAACATAGGGGAAATTACTTGTACCTACTAATTGAATTAAAGAAATGATAAATTAATGGAAATGAAAATTGATGAAAACAGTTACAGGCCTGCGCGGCACACGCAGCACAGTCACAGCGTAAGCTGGTGGAGCGGCTCAAGAGTAGCTCCATTTTGGGCACCACGCACAACAGGGTCTTCGCGGCAGTCTGTTCGCCTCGTTTTGACGAGAACGACCTGAACTGTCCGCCCGACTCGACGGCGAGCTACGGCTTGTAATGCTCTCTGCACAGCAGTCTGCTGAGCCCGATCAAGCCTTAGAACTGCAACTTACATGTCGGGCGCACAGCCTTTGCAGGCACTTTAACTAGATGGCGCCACCATACTGGCGGAGGCTCGGCAGCTCGGGAGCGCGTTGATTGCGCGCCTCGTCTGAATCACATATCGTCGTCTGCGCCTGCGGACACTGCGTTTGCAGGCATCTTACCTAGATGGCGCCACAATACTGGCGGAGGCTCGAGTCGTCTCCCCCTGCGTGCTTGCCTTATTGACCCTTTTCGCGGCGATCCCGTGGGCGCTGCCATGTTTGATCACGTGGTGACGCGTCCATTGCTTGCCTCAACTGTCTCCGTTGCCTCCTTGATTACAATGGAAGTATGACGCCGGCGCGGCTTAGAAAACCTCTGTTTTTGGAGATATTGTAGACGGTGACTAGATGGACGACGCGAAGCTTTGATCACAGCTTCAGAGAACATGCAAAAGCACTTTCGGAGCTGATTAAGCTATGTCCAAACGGCGCAAGCAGCGTATATGGTGCTTATTGTAAAAGCGGGGCTAAATATGTATTCCAAGCTATCCAAACATTCCGCTCATGAATTCAGTCAGGATTAGTGTATTTTTCTCTTTGTTCTATATTTGGCAAATATTTTGAAGCGATGGCTTCTCAGTTTCTGACTCAGTGAAGTTGCCCGGTGCGGCCACTAGCTGATTATTTTCTGCCTAATCGCTCGCGGGTGTGCTCAGTTTCGATAGATTTGTTCTTGCTGCGCACAAGGCTTGAAACGTAGCTGTTTTGTAAATTGTAATACCTTGTAATAAATTCATATAACAGCTAGTAACTCGCTTACTATTGTGGACTGTCACATTCATCTTTGACTATTCGTGCGCCATCGGTGTAGTCCGTCATTTTATTGTGCGTTTACAGTGCGCATATATCCAAATGTGCGCCCATTCACTTATTCTGGATACGTCGGCGATAGAGTGGGCGTAAGTTTTCCTGTCATTTGGGACAGATGTGTGTAGATAACGTGCGCGAAACTTACTATGACAGGAAGCGGCGCTACTCCCTTTGTCATTGTTTAACGAGTGGTACTCACTCTTGCCGATGTTCTGGCAATGAAGCCCTTTCTTCAAAGGTTAGCGATACAAGGTTGCGGATGAGCAAATTTCTGTATCCTCGAGGAAAGCAGTACATCACGAAGTGCCGGTAACACATTCGGACAGTTGCAGCAGCGGGCCCCGAACTTGGCCACACAGATTCATTCCATTCCTTAACATGCCAGTCACTATTCTTGCAGCCAGCTACTGCACACGTCTTCAATCCACATGATTCAATCTAGCATGATTGGAGCACAGCGTGTTAGCGAAAACTCAGTTGCATTTCCGAAGCTGATCGCACACAAGCAAGGTAGAAGCGGTAATGGTTTTGTATTCGTGCGTGGTCGCTGAGGAGACGTATGGCGCGCCGCCGTGAGCGCCATCTCGTTTCTCTAAAACAAACTGCTCCGCGAAAAGGGTCAATAAATAAGTATTTTCCGCGGCCCGATAGCAAGCGCTTGCGTGGCTATCGGCTTCCACGCAGCGGGCGCGGGTTCGATCCCGGCGGGAATCGGGTACGTTTTTCGCGTTTCAGGCGATAGCGGTTACGCGGTGGACACCGGCGGCAGCATCATCGCAGCCCGAAACGGCCATTGGAATGAGCCCATAACAGCTTACGCTGTAAAACAACAGGCCGCAAGTGGGGAACGATCCCACGTCTTCGCATTACGCGTGCCTATTTATGTTTTACAACTAGAACTAACCCTGCGAGTGTTAGCAAGCGCCACCACTCACAAACTTAAGCGGCGAATGTGGAACATCCTTTGACCAGGGTTAGTTCTAGTTGTAAAACATAAATACCCCGGAAAGTGGATGGGAAAATGGCGCGCGGTTGCTCAATGGTGAGAGCATCGCACGAGTAATGCGAAGACGTGGGTTAGGTCCCCACCTGCGGCCAGTTGTTCTTTCATCCGTTTTCATTTCTATTAATTTATCATTTCTTTAATTCAATTAGTAAGTGCCAGTAATTTCCCCCATGTTTTTCTTGGTGTCATTGTTTGTTGCCTTCTTATGAGTTACCCCTACAAGTAACTTCAACTCTGAAAATTCGGTTTAAACCTTAGGATTCGAGTGAATCTTTCATATTATTGAAAGGCCAACATTTTACTAATCCATAAGAGGGGAGAAGTTAAAGACTTGAACAATTATAGGCCCATTAGCTTGCTTTAAGTATTGTATAAAATATTTACCAAGATTATTTCCAATAGAATAGGGCCACATTTGAATTCAATCAACGAAGAGAACAAGCTGGGTTCAGGAAGATATGTTCTATAATGGATCACATCCATGTCCTCAATCAGTTAATTGAGAAACCTGCGCAGTACAATCAACCTCTCTATAGGGCTTTCGTATATTATGAAAAGGCATTTGATTCATTAGAGATACCAGCAGTCATAGAGGCAGTGCTTAATCAAGGAGTACAAGAGGCATACGTGAATATCTTCCGAAATATTTGCAAAGATTCGACAGCCTCCCAGTGCCATCGTGGGCGGAGCCACCAACTTGACCTGAGGGAGCCTTCGGCTCCCCTTGGCCAGTTTCTCAGGACCAATAAATGTTCTTGTCACCGTCACCTTGGTACTCCAGAAGAAAATAGAAAATTGCCCATTAAGAAATGGTTCTGCCAACGAGACACAATCTCTCCAATGTTTTTCACTGCATGCTTAAACGTAGTATTCAAACTATTAGACTGGGAAGGTTTATAGTGGATGCGGTAAATATCTCAGCAACCTTTAATTTGTAGATGATATTTTCAACAAAAGATCGATAACGTTAAACTAGAAAGTGTAACAGTTGGGTTGAAGATTCATATGCAGAAGACAAAGGTAATGTTCAATAGGCTGGCAAGGGTATAAGAATTCAGGATAGACAGTCAGCCTCTAGAGCATGTATAATTACTTACACGGGACCCTGTTCAGGACAATATAGAGAAGAATAAAAATCGGGTGGAGTGCATATGGCGCATTACCAAATCCTGACTCGGAGCCTACGACGGTCGCTCATTCATTCATTATGTTCTAACGGTGCTAACGTATGAGGCAGAAACTTGGAGGGGAACAAATAGGCTAAATACCATATAATAATAAGAAAAGGTGGAGAACAAGTTAAGGACCACGCAAAGAGCGATGGAACGAAAAACGTTAGGCGTAAGGTGACAAGACAGGAAGAGAGTGGTGTAGATCAGATATCAAAAGTGGCTAGCCGATATTCTAGTTGACATTCAGAGAAAAAATGGAGCTGGGCAAGTCATGTAATGCGTAAGGTAGATAACCGGTGGATCATTAGACTTTCAGAGTGCGTGCCAAGGGAAGGGAAGTGCGGATGGGGACGGCAGAAAATTAGGCGGGGTGAGGAAATTAGGAAATTTGCAGGCGCAAGTTGGAATCAGCTAGCGCAATAACACAGGGGTAATTGGAGATCGCAAGGAAAGGCCTTCGCTCTGCAGTGGGTATAGGCTGATGATGATAATGATCCAATCACCACCCATCAGCTATGCGCAATACATGAAGCCAGATTCAACTTCATTTCTTAGTTTTACCGTATGCAATTTTTTCAAATTTGTAACCCAATCCTTGCTGCGCACTCTGTGTTCGCTCGTTTCACCTTCCAGCTTCATTTGCCCCACTTCTTGCGGTGTCTCTTAGATTTGTAATGTGAATTGCATTCCTTGCCCACTTCAGCCGTTCGGAGCGTATCTATCGATCTATCTATCTATCTATCTATGTATCTATCTATCTATCTATCTATGTATCTATCTATCTATCTATCTATCTATCTATCTATCTATCTATCTATCTATCTACCTACCTACCTACCTACCTACCTACCTACTATCTATTTATCTATCTATCTGTCTACCTTTCTAATTATCTGTCTATCTAGCTATTTATCTATCTAGTGTCATACGCCGACCCAGTGGCCCAAGTTGACTAGGTATGGGCCACGTATGACTTGGGCCACTAGGTATGGGCTTCTGGTAGAGATGCTTTCGTGGTCATTCCAATGTCGTCATCCAGCTTCTCGACATTACTCTCGTCGTGCCGTCATAGTCGTACCTTTAATCCACACCCAGCTGTCTAAGTCGTCTAATAGCTTGGGCCACTAGTCATTGGCTCATGGCCACGATGGCATCATGGTCGTTGTAGCGCTGTCATTCCAGCTTTGTCATCCCACACTCGTCATCCGATCGTCGTCATGCATTCATTAAATCTTGATTCTGCCGCCCTTGTCATGCTTTCATCCTCAGACAGTCGCTATCATGCCTCGATTGCCAGACAGTCGTCGTAATGCACCTCGTGCTCGCGCCATCAGAGTCAAGCCACCTTCGTAACCTGACTCTTCCGTCACGTCGTCGTCTTCACACCATCGTCACGCCATTCTCTTCGTACAATCGTCGTCGCTCCATTGTCCTCGTGCTGTGTTCATGCCATCCTCGTCACGGCAACTTCGCTATGCATTCGATGTCATAGCGTCGTCGTTATTCGCCTTTGTCACTTCTTCGGTATCATTGCTTCCTTCTTCACAATCCCGTCGTCACTGAGTCGGCTTCGTGCAGTCGTCGTGATTCCTCCGTGCTCATGGGCGATCTTGGCAAGCGAGTGCCATAGCAAAGTGGGACAATGTCGGTGTACGTGGTACTTCGCGGAAGCAACTAAAAGTCTCAGAATCACGACTACCCGAACTAAATGAAGGTCACTTGAGGAAGAACATCAGTCGCTACATTAGTCGATTGCTATTCGCATTACCATCGAGAGTCCTCGGGAGATTAGTTTTGGCGTAATTTTTTTGCTAGCCTTCTATGTTACAGCCCGGAATATGACTATTCTTTGAATAAAATTTAAAAAAAAACGTTGTTTTCTATTGGCAATATTTATTTGCACCTTCTTTTCAAGCATAATGACATAGTAGAGAATATGATGCCGGTGATACTGATATATTTCATGATAGTGAATTGTTTTCAAAGATTCCGATGCCTGTTCCTACAGCCTGAACTGTGTTTCATCGCAAAGTAAAATATTTCTAGAGATGTTCACACGTAAAGCTGCATGCGAGGACAAAATGGTGATGAATTCGTTAAAATACTTAATACTTAAAATACCATACTTAAATACTTAAAATACCATAAATGTCATAAATGTAAGACGAGGCTAGCAAGGGAAAAATGTAAAGGAAATATAATTCTAGAGACTAGGTTAGATGCACTACGTAATAATGATCAGAGGCTAAAATTCTAACGCCTTCTCGCAGTTGCCTTGTTAAATAGCAGTCTGCAGGTGTTGGCCTAAAAAAATAGGGCTGCAATCCAACCGAGGGTGTAGGCGTCAAGCAAGGTCAAGGTCAAGCAAGTGCCTGATTTTCATCCAAATAAAAGTCACACAGCTGGATTGAAGATTCATAAATAAATTATGAGGTTTTGCATGCCAGAATTAACGACGATATGAGTATGAGGCACGCCGTAGTGGAGCACTCCAGATTTTGACCATCTGGGGTTCCTTAACGCTCACCTAATTCATGGTACACCGGCGTTTTTGCATTTTGCCCCCATGTAAATGAGGCCGCCGTGGCCGAGATTCGGTCCTATGGCTTAGCAGCGCAGTCACCACGTCGGGTGTTGAATATTAATAATTACTACGAAAGAGAAAGACAAATTATTGTTAAAAAACTTCATGGCGAACCTTGCGTTCAGGACAGCTTTTGGTGTACCACAAAACAGTGCATGAGTGCATTGGTGTCTCAAGTGCTACAAAAGCTTAGGGTGGTCCATTATCAGATGTGGCTCGACTATTTACGGTTTTCTCCTGAATTAAGAATAATCTACCCTAGCAATCTAATCGCCGCTATTATTGCACACGGAGCAGCATACAGCCATTGTATTACTGTTGCAAGCTTGAGTCACCTTAATATGCTACCTTTTCACAAGCAATATATAATAAGTCTCTTAAAAATTGTTTTATTGCAATTATATGGACACATCACCGGACTTCTGCCGTCGGCTTCGCCGTCGCCGTCGCCGTCGCCGTGAGGTTCCGTATAGATCAAATCTTCGCCGCGCCGCCGTATGCCCGAGCGGAAGCGTGCGGGCACGCACGCTGTCACGCAGAGCGAACGCACTCATCTCCCACGCGCAAGCAAGGAAGCGGGAAGCGAGCGCCGGAGGGAGCGGGGGGGGGGGGGTCGCACTTCTAACTCTGCCAACAACGCGCGCG
>NC_051159.1:43879811-43962112 GCF_013339745.2 Dermacentor silvarum | reverse complement strand
CGGAGCGACTTCTGATAAGGAAAGATGAATACTAAATGAATTCATGCGTAACAAAATCCCGGCCCTACAGAGTTTTTCTTTTGATAGCGTCTTTAACATTGAAGTGCAGGAGACTTTTATTGTACTGATGGGAAACGAGACAACATATAGGGCAAATGAGCGTAACATTTCGCTATATCGAAATCATCGCAGCATAGTAGCTATAAGAAGCATCAGAGGGCCCACTAAATGCTGCCTGTTTACCATTTCTATGTGTTAACAACTGCAGTTAATTCTTCTTTTCACACATGTATTCGGGCTAAAAAGCAGGCCAACTAAGACCGAGGTACTCAGACGCTGCTGGGGAGGGGCCTTCATTCTGCTGTGCAGGAAACTCTGCAGCGGTTGATGTAGAAATATGATCTAGAATGAAACCTCGAGTCATCTGCTGGTCGGCTATCACCACAGCTGCTGTGATGCCTTGGTGAGCGGATACGTCTGTGTAACATGAACATAGGTCTCGTATTCTGACCATGATATGCCTGAGCAAGTGTTGTTCACGTTCAGTTACGTTCGTTACATTCAAAGCGCTGCAAAAATCGATATATAAGACATGGAGCTAAGTCGTCGCTAATGCTTCCTCACCGACATGGGTGATACGAAACAAAAGGCAGCATTACCATCAGCTTGGAATCAGAGAGGCAGTCAATGGGTACGCTCCGGAGCGTGCGAAATTATGGACTCAGAAAGGGTACCAAGTGTTCCGCACTACGAAACATTAGCGCGTTGTACCACCTAAAGCTGAAGGATAGGAGGCCCGGATCGCACAATTTTCGCTTCGCACCCGGCGGGTGCGCAATTTCCTGTCACTAGTTCTTCGGGCAGTTACTACAGACACTTTCAGTACACTAAAGCTCCATATATAGTTGGGACCAATTCGCAGCGAGTGGCCTCGACTCCTTCGCACAATGCAAAGCCATATCATGTAGTCCATTGCAGACGCACGAGGACACGGTCCGTAGATCTCTTCCCGAAAAGGCGTGGCATCTAATTGCCCCTAAAGCTGTCCGAAGGGTAAAGCCACATAATTACAGAAGTCCCTAAAGATACCTTAAGGGAATTCGTACAGCACCGAAAGTGTTGCTCCGTTTTGAGATCTGCGAGCCCCTTTGACATCTTTGGCAAACTGAGAGATAAACGCATTCGTTGAGTGTGTGCTTGTATGCTGGGAACTAGCCTATCCCGTCTTATCTTTCAGTCTGCTGCCCCCTTTCCCTATGCAGGGTAGCCAAGCAGGCCCAGCCAGGCTAACCGTCCTGCCTTTCTCTTATCACTTGTCTTTTCTCACTCCTTCAAAAACGTAGAGAGAAACTGACGCAAAACAAATGAGAAGAGCAGCTGTTGGTTAGGACTTGGGTGTTACCGGCATACCATGAAGCGATACGCAGGGATTCTGCGTTTATAAAAGAGCTTTTTGTCTGTATGACATTTTGTCCAAGCACTGCAAGTGTTTCAGTTTTACGCGGCCTACAGATTTCCCAAGCGAGTTCGTCTGGGCTATGCAGAAGCGACGGGATAGGCTATGGTCTGTAATAGTGCGGATGCTTTTTCGTAGTAAATGCTACAATTGCTTTTTAAAATCGCTAATGCATTGCTAAAGCAGACTTTCTTATGCGCATCAAACTTTCGCACATTTTTATAGCCAGGTACAAATGAACTTCATATTGCTCATCAGCAGCATTTCCTCACCGAGAAAGTATGCCGGGTGTTTCACAAATGCATTTGAAATTTAAAAACAGTGAAAAATGAGATGCTTAATCATTTCCTCTCATTGCTGTTATACAGAGGCTTACATTTGAAAATGAATTGGTGTAATAATCAGAAAAGAAGTTATACGACATTAATTTTACCTTTTGACCAAAAAAAAAATATCCGTACGACTGGTCCTAATGGAACACTTGAAGCGTGCCATTATAGGAGCTCTACCCTTTCCAGAAGTGCAAAAATTCGATGTTGCTAAAATTCACGCAGTAATGAATTCTGAAAATTTCACACGGAAGTGAATTAGATGTTCATGTTGTGACATGACTACTTGCACCTCACCATCCGGAAAGCTCGAATCGAGTGAGACTATAACTAGATGAAGACGCTTGCTTGTTGCACCTATCTGTGAAGCTAAAGAAATGACGTCACTCGTGGGCTTCTACTAAGGGCGTGACAGTTGCGCGCTTAGATTTTCCAGTATCATTTTTCTGTGGGAAATTGGCACGAACTTATTACCATGTACACAATTTGCAGTATCAAACTTTTGCAATTCTGGAAACGTTGATTGGCTCCTCGGATGGCCCGCTTCCTTTTATTGGGACCAGTCGCATGGCTCTATTGAGTAAGGTGTTGAGTAGTTTTTCTGCATATTTACTTGTCTAATAAAACACGGACTTATTTTCAAATGTATGCCTCTGTGGTAGAAGCAATCCAAAGGAATGGTTTAAACATATCATCTTTCACGTTGTGAAGAATTTCAAACGCAATTCGCGAAACGCCCTGTGTGTGTATCTCGGTGCCCTTAACAGTCGAGAAGCCACCGGCGACGTTTGGTAGCGTTTTGCGTGGACACTGCCTTTTGCAAAGCTATTGCCTTTTTAACTACCTCTATCCCGTCGTGGAAACCCTGGCTTGTAGCAGTCCGTAGGTTGTAATGACGAAATCATGCGGTTTTTAAGGTAACATCGCTGTTGCTTTAAGTCGTAGCCCAGTCGATGTCAATATTTCATGCATTGCGTGACTAATATAAGAAAATAGAACGCGAAAAGTTCTAGCGCGAGATAAACATGACAGGGCTCATCAAGACGACTGCAATTCTTATATTACGATTCTTTCGAAGTTTGTTGAACAGGAATGTGTTCACAACATGCATACTATAAGGAGCTACATTGTAATTTCTAACACCTTTCAGTACACGATGTTCCTCTACCGCTAATGGCAATGAAGACAGAATGCTTGTGTGATCTGACAAAGGGGGCGCGCAACATAATCAAAATGAAACATTGTAAGCTGACTGCGCATATCTTCACTGCACAGTTGGCACAAAAGCTGCACCTACCTTTCGCACCCTCTCTCTCTTTTATCTTGCTGCTTCGCAGACACTGCCGAGTTCCTGTGTTATATAACAGTCTCCGATCCTTAAGTTTATGGAAGCCTTCGCTAAAAGACAATAGCGTACTTTTCAAAGACCGGTGACGCGAACGCTTCTATATTTAATGTTCTCACAGCGGCTCTTGAAAGCGCCTCCCTTGAGATTCGGTACGTAAAACGTCGCAGGGCAGCTGCATTATTCACGGCATTCTTTAAAAAGGTCGATGAGAGTGACGGTGGTCGTTGGAGCATGTAAGCTATCGAGTGTTATGCTGGGAAAGTTAAAAAAAATAAATAAAAGATTCAGAGGGCCACCGACTTAGGCGCTTAAAGAAAAAACGTTTCCAGCGCAGCATCACCTCAGAAATAAAATCACAGTCAGGCGCTCTGGCTTCGTCGTGGCGCTCTCCGCTCATTGTGCATACATTATGTATAAACGAAGTGGTTGGGGCTTATTTACTGCAAGGCTCCTGTCAACTTAGTCTTCTGTTATGCACGTGAAGGAAACAGGAGCTCTTTGGGAAGGGAATACCCGTTAACGGCTGCAAATTTTTATTATTTCCTGTATGTCGAGAAATTCGACATTGACAATAAAAATGAAGGAGCGTATCTGTGCATAAGTACTCCGTTTTGCGTATCACAACTTTTATTTTTTCTTCCCTCAAAATTTCACACGCCTGCTGAAAACGTGCCTCTTGTATTCATTCTAAGTGTAAATTGTCTTTTTTTTTTTTTGCTCTGTTTATTGAAACCGGCATGTACCTAGTTACTTTTTACATTGTGCTTATGTTTCGGTGCAAGACAGTTTGACCCATGTCCAAAGAGTTTACACCGCCTTATAGAAGTTCCGTGCGCAAATTGCTTCTTTCATGTTACACTTAGGAAGCACAAACAGATACGCCTAGCTATTGCAACGGGTTCTTCACATACCTAAAAAACACTCGTCACAAAACTTTGTTATAGAAAGCAGTTTTCCATCAATGTCAAGTACAAAAATTTATGAATCAGCTTGTGACGATTTCACTCGACAATATGCTGTTGTCATTTTTGGTAGCGAAAAGCCTTGTCAAGATGCCGTGCACCTTTAAACATTTGGGCTTTGCATGAACTCATTTGTCCTTTGCATAAACGATACTTACTGCAACAGGCGCAAGAATGGTATGCGAATGAACAGCAAATGCGCAATGAAGCGATTAACTATACTGTGTGTTACTTCCCAACGTGCAGAAAACACCATTATTTAAATCAATTGTGGCGCCTCACGTTCGGAAATAGCGCAGTAGTTAATGAGGGACACCATGGTGGAGAGGTCCGGAGTAATTTGGGCAACCTGGAGTTCTTAGCATGCACCCAGAAAAGAAAGAGAGAGAGAGACAATTTATTAGTATTTAAAGAAGTGTTGGCGGAATCATCCTTTGGAGATAATTGGTGATGGTAATGCGAGCAGCAGCATTCTTTCTTACGACATGTATGTAATTAGCGTTTATACTGACACGTATACATGTTTATCTTTCACCGGTGGCCGCTTTCCACGGCTAACAAATGTTAAACGTTATCGCTCGGCGCAGGACGCGCCTGTATCGGAAGTTTCTAGAACGTTATCGATGCTTCTTTCCGTTGCATGTTTTCACCGACGCTTATGTTATCTGATTGTATGACCGACGCGAATTGTCTAGAACTTTCTGGAAGACCCGGGCATCAGGGAATCTGGAACCTTCGATGACTCAGGTATAAAAGCCGACGCGTTTCGCCGCTGATCAGATTTTCGACGATCGCCGACTGTGTTCGCCGCTATCGTTGTGCTTTGAGTGTAGCTTGCTTTTTTGGGCATATACCACATAACCAGTGACCCAAGTGCGTCATAGGGTACGTTGATCACGTGGGTCACTGGGTAGGTAGGGTAGGTCACTGGGGGCCACTGAGTGGGTCCGACGGTTGGTTTCGAACCGTGTTCATTCGGCGCAGCATCCCGATGCCCTGCACAATCGACCATTGACTATCTAGTGATCCAGTTTGGCGGGAAAACCGTTAGAGATATAGACAGGCAGATGGGAATATAGAAAGAGAGATTGCCCTGAGAAGGTGCGTGAAGTAGTGAGCCTAACAGCGCTAATGGTATTATTATAAAAAAAAAGCGCAAGGTGCCCATACTAGGTGGATTGTTTCGCTTATCAGCAGGTATAGGAGAAATCTGTCGTATATGGCACTGCTGTGGGCAGAGTTTTAATGCGTTAGCATTCTCAGGAAGTTACACACATTCCGGGGGCATTGCATGTTTGTATCTATGTATGTAACCGTTTCCGCCTGCCTAGGTCACAGGTAGTTTGTGGTGAAACGGACACGGACTGCTGTGACCCAGGCATCGGGCTGGGGTGCTGAGGTAAAAAGGTTCCAAACAAGCTATCGGACCAACTTGGGTCACTTAGTAATACCAATGTGGACGTACGTGCCGAATTCAACGAGCCTCTTTCCCGCCGACATGGGTCACTGTAGGTGCGGGACTGGGTAGGCACCACTGTTCGAAAAATCTCCTTGAAGCCAACTTAGTTGACGAGGTATGTGCAACTGGGAATGTGACACTGTACAATGACAAAAAAAATCACCCAAATTTCTCTGGTGTTGAGCGGAATCGAGCCCACGTCAAGAGGGTTCTTCAAGGACAGCAACCCTATGCATTAGCAGGGTGCGACACAAATCCAATGGGTATATATTTCAACGAACGCCTTTCATGCCAGCGCTTTATAACGAGCTGCGCCATGACTGCACCGGGTAAGGGCCGCCTTTCAATGAACCTTTGGCCAACTTGGGTCACTGAGTATGCTTCATTGAATCAGCGGTAAGCGAGGGAACGATTCTCAGCGTTCGCGCACATTGGCGCGCCATGCATTTCGGAGGCCACGCACAGGCTTCGCGGCGGCGGCGTTAGATGGCGCCGAGTGTTCTTAGGGAAGCGCGAAATTTGAATCCCGATGCCGTACACGCCTCATATATAACTCGTTTCGACGGTGGTAATATGGTGTGTTGCTCTATTGATTCAAGGCTAAATGCAATACCACCGACAGTCACCATGAAATGTGTTCCTCCGCTTTTTTTTGGCACTTTCCCCCATCGAAATGCTGCCAGCGCCAGCCGGGAATCGAGCCGACACCCTCTTGCTCAGGAGCACAACTCTTGGGCATTGAGCCACTGAGGCGGGTAACGACGAGGTTATTTAGCGACGTTTATTCCGTGCTCAGAAACTGAATGAGATGCACGAGAATGCACATGACTAGGGGATCTTTCTGTTAATTAAAAAGGCGAGAATGAGTTGGGATAAGGAATGTCGTTTTCATGATTATTTTTGTACGGTCGCTAGCCAGTGTTGTACGCTGAAGTCATGGGTCAAAGTGTGCTTTTCGCGGGCAAGCCACTGGAATGAAACGTTATAATTTGTGCTGCTTTTTCGTGGGCATCATAGATGTGTCACTATCTTGATTCCCAGAGCGCATTGTAGTATATATTTCTCAATTCAGCATAATTACCATATTGTGTAAAAAATAAAGAAATGAATCCTACACAATGAAGGACTCCTGAGTTCGCCACTGCGTACGCAGCGCCAGAGGACAGAGAACAAGCGCTGAGCAAATTTTTGCTTTTACGAGGAGAATAAATATTTGGCTTCTGTCATTGCGGCTAGCTTCAGCCATGTTGGTTTCTTTCTTTGTCTTGATTTTTTCGACGATACACCACGACAGACAACTCCACCGGAAATACAAGATCCACCATCTTGTTTTCGCAGCACATCGGGCGATTGGACAATTTCTTACTCCTGCTGATGTTTGCTTGATTTTCCTTTCATTCTTCGTCATTATGGACCTCTGTATTAGAGTATTAATTGTTTCTACCTTTAGTAGGAATTCCCCTGCTACAGTAGGGCTAATCGCTTCACATCACATTAATATTTGCATTGCCACGAATAGAACAAGGGCGATCGTCGGGCTCTTTTCAGCTTCCAGATTTCTGTTTCTTATTATTATTCACAGGTACAATGAGAATGGTGAAAAAAACGACACATACGTTGGCATGAGAGAGCCGTGCATTGAGAGAGCCGTGCGAAGGTATAACAGGAACCCGCGACAGATCAAATGAACAAAGGGGACGAGTGCAATCGAGGCTTAACAGCGCCAAAAAATACGAAAATGCAGCCATAAACATCTTGTTAGAAAAATAAGTAGAAACAAGCGCGATAAGAATATTTTATACGCGAACAATTTACACTAATCACTGCTATCTCTACCATTGAGGGATGAATGAGTTCGAAAAAAATTGCCGTATTCTTAATAAATCCTGTTAGATCAAATTCTGGTGCTTATGCGAAAGGAATTTTCATGCGAAAGGAATTTTTGGTTGGTTTTCCATATATTTATGTTTCAGGCTATAAAGCAGAAATTAGTTAAAGATGGCCATATTTGAATACGTCGTGTAGAATATTGTCTTTACCAGCGAAACCTAGTGCTTTAAAATGTTACGTCTCTATACAGTAACAGAGAAGCACGCTGTATCTACGTAACTGCGTGATTGCCGGGCAGGTACCCTGCGTTTTGCTACTTTTCAAAGTGCTAAATGTATGGAGATCTGCGCATTTGGAGGGCGACTCTACTGCTCTTAGTAGCGTAGCTACCCCAATCTTTGACATTGAGCACCGCTAACCAGCCAACCACCCCCATGTCAGAGGTTGCAGTTATGCCATATAGTGATTACATCGCTATATAAACGTCCAGGGACGCTATCACGAAAATGCACTGGCAGTGTACCTGCAGGCAACACTTAACTACATTCATTCCAGAATTTACATCTTATTTGCTTCCATTATGCACTTACTTGCTGGTTTGTGACTGGCTCCGTGTACTGCTGGCACGAACCACAGCAGGTGCCCGACGAACCATTACGATGTTTAATCTAGCTTCTGCACCAGGCTGTTTATTTGTCTGTCTAATAATACGCTTGTTAGTTACGAACGAGTGCTTGGATAACTAAGCGAGCTTTGCCACGGTTTCGGTAGTAATACATACAGCCACTAAACGCTGGTAGAGTGGCCTTCTCCGTCGTATACCTTGTGGTGTGGAGAAGCCTGCTTCCATGACTTCACTTGTTTCACTGGCAATGTACGTACAAGGGATATGTTTATCAAGCGCGTATATCGACAGAACACCGCCACTCCAGGGAGGCTCATGCACTGGCGTTGGCTTCGCACTCCGGAAGCTGGATTTTTTCATACCACTTGAGGCCCGCAGAGAGGCCAAAATATTTTCAACTGACCGGTATCCCTTCGCTACAGAGGTGTAATTTCCCAGAAACATTTTCCCTAAGAACTGGTAGTTATGAACACGACCATTAACGAAAACAGAAACATATTGGAGGAATCGAAAGGGCAACTTATTGGCGCACAGCCACAGAGCGATGTGTCTTGTCGCTGTGACGTGAGCGCGCTTATGCATCGGAATAAAAAAAATGTTATACATGTACTCCCAAATGATCTCGCTACAGAAAGTAAACCGACGTGTGAATATGGCATACAAAGAGCTGCTACAAGTCAGAGACAGCTAAAAATATACTGAGATCAGTAAAAGTTTCTTGGTAAATTATCTTGCCAGCCACTACCGCGCACGCGAACGCATTCGGTACGATCAATAAGTGCCGTTCGAAGAATCCCAAATGCTTCTTTGAACACAAATGCCAGTACGAGAAAGATTATTTATACACTCACAGCCATTAGGAGAGAAGCGTCTTTTATCAGCACTCCAAACGGCGCTTCGTTAGCGAGAGATAAGTGAGCTGCAAAGTTAAGAAGAGAAACAACTGTGGCTCTTCGATTATCCTTTTTTCCAATCTGGCCGAGTGCTTTTCTTTCTGTTTTCGTTGTCGTCTTTACAAGCATCCGAGACATTTACATTTTCATCGGGCAGTTGGGAACTGCGCAGGAGAGGGAGAGAGACATAGGAGAGAGGAAAGGCAGGGAGGTTAACCAACTGCGCAGGAAAACCGTAGCCACTATGCAAGCAACGTGACTTCTCGCGCACTTGAGCTCGCAAGAGTGTTCTTTCTCTTCGTCCGCTGTCACACTGCTATGTGCAAGACACCCAGGCTGCCGCCGGGTGAAAAAAAATCGGGTAGAAAAAATATAAAACCGCGGTCTTGAATTAGTGTCGGCCACTTACAGTGAGATGTGTAATCTTGTGTGCTAATCGCTCACGCAATCGAGGACAACACGGTGCCTGCGTGGTGGATGAACCTCGTATCAGCAGAAACGTCAGTCTACACAGACACAACCCTACCCACCCACCACCCCCACGCACACACACACACACACACACACACGCATTATATATATATATATGCAGAGCGGTAGTGTAATATTTACGATGGTCCGTGGCTGTTGCGTTTTATCGGTAACAAATGTGAAGCGGAGAAGACTTGCATTAGCGTGCAATTATGTCTAAGCACTCATCAGTCAAGAATTCACTTATTATTCTTAATCTATTTGCTAATTAGGTTACTAAATAATTACTTCGAGGCACCACTACGGAATTGACGCTGGTCTGCATTCAAGTCAAGTGCTATTTGCTGTAATCCAGAGGGACGCAAAAGTTTTTATGCATTCCTTGAGAAACAATAAGCACAGTAGAGTTCCATGTAACATTTTCGTGAGACATCTGCTTCTCGCAATGCATGGAAAAATTTAAGTTTAACAGCAAACTATTCAGTGACAGCGTTACAAGGAGAATATGTCAAAACTCATGATAGTATGGCATTCCCCAAAGCCCTGACTAGCATCGCTTACCCATCGCCTCCCATGCAAACAATAAAGTGTTCAATAGCTTATTTTTCACAACCCGCTACGAACGAAAAACTTCTAGTAATCAAGAAATGCGTAATTAAAATTTTTTTGCTTGGGACTGTACTTTTGGCGACGTATTGGATAATGAAGTGGTCACACAACAGAGTGAAATCCTTATGGATAAGGAAATAAAACACGTGCGGCTTGACGCGTCGTCACGTTAGCGGATAATTTTTTAGTAAGATCGAAATAATATTAAAATAAGCAGTGAGAGCAGCACGCAAACAGGGGTCCGGAATTGACGGCTCGCCACATAATTCGAAAACAGATTCGCAGAGATCTGCTAGAGGCAGCATTATGCCATGCGTCCCGGATCCTTGCACAAAACCAAATTGTATAATTTTATCCTGATATCGGAGAAACCGTTACTGCTGAGGCAGATGAAACCACAACGCCATGCTCTTTAGTCTGCGCCCAGGAGTGGGTCTTGATGAATCCTATACCCGCATACTTCTAGGGTTGAGTTCACCTCAGCAATTGGTGGAACCAATTTTGCTGTCAAAATTACGGAGAACGATAAGTGTGTTTTCTGTCAGAATCTTTTGGTCGATAGACAAAAACGCAGGTATCCAAATTACTTTTAAAGAATTTTCGGGGACGTACTGTAAAAATCTGAGCACACTTGCTGGAAGCTGGATTGCAACATCTGAACAGGCCAGCGCCAATTACAGATTCACTTGCGAATCCGAGCAACACTGTCTACGTTGCGCAAAGGCGACGTTCGTTGGCGGGGAAGTGTGAATGGCACAACGTCATCGATTTGCACTAGCGTTCTGCGAACATGGAGGCAGCACGAGAAAAGGAGTTTGCGTGGATATGCATAGCGATTCGTAGACGTCGATCTGAAAAGTTTCGAAGCGCTTATTGATCACGATAAAAAGTAAAACGCAGGTTTGAATGCAAAAAAAAAGAACAGAAAGTAAAAAAAAAAAGAAAAACAGAAGGATGATGTGAATAGCCCTCCAGAATGCGAAATAGAGCTATCGCAAATTGTTGGTGAGACTGACGACTTCAAAAGAAGAATTCAGGAGCACCAAAATGACGTGAAGAAAAGTCACTCAAGCTCGATCGCCTTGGCTGAGAATTGTAAAAGCACTAACCACAACACAGTCGGCAATTCTGAGGTTGTAATCATGACTTAGACGCTGTTGCACATTTCACACACAAACAAGGCGAGCGTGTGCCTATGCCATTGTCAAGGCATGATTCCAAGCAGCAAGTTCGTCTACTTGCTCGTCGCAATGCATAGAACATTACAGTTCACCAGGATGCGCCATATTATTTAGTTATTTATAAATAAGTGAACTCGCAAGTCGCGACGGCACTCTCTTGACCCTTGATTGCGCCTTCGACTACCAAGTGTTCGATGTCATTATGACGCAAGTTTACTGTGTTGCTTGCGACTGGATTTCGCTTTCAGAGACGTCTACTGTTTTTGTATCGTCACGACGAACTGTGACTGGTACAAGTTTTCCTAATTGCCATGAGTCCACAGCAGTACATATCCTAATCTAGTGCTATTCTCTGCATGACGAAAGACTGTCTTTGCATGCTGGAGGAGGCGCATGCCGGCAGTCCGTTTTATTGCGATAACAATTATATGGACACTCAAAAGCAGATTTCTGCCGTCGGCGTCGCCGTCGCCGTCGGCGTCGCCGTCGCCGTCGCCGTCGCCGTGAGGTTCCGTATGACGTCATTTGGAGATGAAATCGTCGCCGCGCGCCGAACGCTGTATGTGCGAGTGAAAGGGCGCGAGGGGCGCGTCTTTCACGGGGAGTGAACGCACGGCGGAGAACAAACGCGCGTTCTGCGCCGTGCTCGCTTAAGGGCTGGCAGAAGTAGGCGTCTCTTTTCTCCTTTACAATCACCATATATGTAGAGCAAACGCGGCTTCTTCGGGACGCGCGAGAGGCCGTGGGGGAGGGGGAGGGAAGGGAGGCGACGTTTAGCTGCGGCACCAAGTGCCTATTTATATCAGAGGCTCCAGCAACAGTCACCAACGCCGCACGCATTTTGAGCTAACGCGGGCAAAACGCCGATGGCGTCGACAACAGTTCTGCGTGTTGTTGCTACCAAAGCCGCTCACCTTACTTCGTATGACATTGCTGTGTTGCTATCGCATTCATTGCTTCGCCCTTAGGGCGAAACTGTGACATTTTTCATCTCTCCCTTGACGCGATACGACCGCGTTTGCATGCACCATGTGGGTCGACTTACCCGCCTCAATCACCCTCTTCTGGCGCAATAGTTCGATTTATCTTTAAAATGCATTAACGCGTTTACGTGGATGCGATTCAATGCGTAACTGTCACCATCATGTAAACAGGACTATTGACTCACCCGGTCATCAGCATAAAAATGGCGAAAGGTTGCAGTTCTTAAAGACGACTGGTCTCTGCGACCACCTCCGAATACAGAGTTCTTGTGTGCCTGGGAATCGCTTGTTAATGTCCTTTTCCTTTGTTATTATTGCGATAGCAATTATATGGACACTCAAAAGCAGATTTCTGCCGTCGGCGTCGCCGTAGCCGTCGCCGTCGCCGTCGCCGTGAGGTTCCGTATGACGTCATTTGGAGAAGAAATCGTCGCCGCGCGCCGAACGCTGTATGTGCGAGTGAAAGGGCGCGAGGGGCGCGTCTTCACGGGGAGTGAACGCACGGCGGAGAACAAACGCGCGTTCCGCGCCGTGCTCGCTTAAGGGCTGCAGAAGTAGGCGTCTTTTTTTCTCCTTTACATCACCATATATGTAGAGCAAACGCACCTTCTTCCGACGCGCGAGAAGCCGTGGGGGAGGGGGAGGGAAGGGAGGCGACGTTTAGCTGCGGCACCAAGTGCCTATTTATATCAGAGGCTCCGGCAACAGTCACCAACGCCGCACGCATTTTGAGCGAACGCGGGCAAAACGCCGATGGCGTCGACAACAGTTCTGCGTGTTGCCGATGCTGCTGCATGTGCAAGTTTATACAACTGATAAAGCTAATATCATTACTCCGTATAGCTCTCTACAAGTTTGCTATCGCAATTGATGCTTCGCCTTTCAGGTGAAACTGCGACCACTTTTTTCGTTTCCCGTTCTCCGTTCGCCCAATGTAGTTGTAACAAACCAGTTGTAACTTGGTTAACCTTCCTTCGATCAATTTTCTTTATTTATATCCCTTGCATATACCCTTATGGGTCCTACTTGGCCTGTCTCTCCACTGACCTGGTAAAAAGATATTATTCACACTCTCTTGCCTCCAACCTGTGGCCCTCTTTCGGGACCGCTAACGGCCTAGGTTGATGGCCGCTTTATCTCGAAGAAGGAAGTAGGAAATGGTGTTTCCAGATCTCGCGCAATCTTTGGGTTAAAGGAACTTCAGATTTCCGGCTCTGTTAAGCTAAATAGTTGGAAGACATGATTTCTTTGTTTGAGTACACCATAATGAGGTGCGCGTGTAAGAAACACGCAAATCAAGCGCAATCTTGCAAGCTAAATGAAATTTTTTTTTCAGTTAGAGAGGCAGCAGCAGTAGCGAATGACACAACTTCATCGCCTGTAAATTTTAGCTGTCGGCGTCACGAGCACACTCGCGATGTGCGATCCTTATCGAAGAAATAATGTTCATGAAAAGTGTATGTACCTGAGAAGTACGACGCATATATATAAATTAAAGGGTTAATGACTCTTCTGTTAAAGTGGCACATTCATTCTCGGGGATATGCAAAGAAGGGGTACATATCTAGTGGCACATACATAGTTACACATATCCAACTGCTGAAGTTGTCGGTTCGGCACAAGTTGCCTACCATGCTAGAGAGAAGCCAGCAGCAAGTTGCGCATGGGGACACATACCCAGCGGCTGAAGTTGTCTACTCGGCAACATAGCAGCTGGCACATACGCGGTATGGTAGGGTATGATAAAACTTTATTACGGTCCCTCGGAACGCGCGTCAGCACGTAGCGGGCCGCTCCCACGTCGGTACAGAAAGGCCGAGCCTCTCTGCTGCGTCACGGGCCCGATGGACAGCCCATAGCGGTGCTCGACCCAAATATATATCCACAGACATTTCTGGCGAGAAAACGACGATGAACACCAAACCCCGGAGAAGAAGACAAGAAAGTTTCGCCTTATTAAGTTCTGATTGAGGCTAAGCATTGTTCTAGCGGAATATATACAGCCACGAGCAATGATGGAACCATTGGAACGTTTTAGTGTCCAACTAATTCTGCTTATTCGGGCATGTTTTCGCATAGAAAGTTGTTTAGTCTCATAGGGAAGCATCTATAGTCACGTCTGCGCTTAGGAGTCATTGGGTATTTAATCGACCGCGCACGCGATAAAGCGGGTGCAGCGTAATCGTGCAGAGATATACATCCGCACATAGCGCAACTTATAACACGCTCCCTCTCCTGTCCGCGGCATTATGGGCTGTTTGATATACCATGGTAAAACTTTTGAATAGCGCGAGGACGTGGGAAAGACAGCGAAAGACAGAGCGCTAACTTGTATAAGTTAGCGCTCTGTCTTTCGTTGGTTTTTCCACCCTCGTCCATGCGCTGTGCAAAATCTTTAAGCTGTCCTGTCCCTATTGCATGTGAGCAAGAGACCCACTGTGGTCTCGAAAGGCATATTATATTTTCATTAGGCATTCAGTTGTGTAATTAAGTGACTATCCTTTTAGTTTAATTATTACTTTTGCATACATGCCATCCGGCGAACAATAAACTTCGTGAAACCCGTTCGAGCACGAGACCTATAAAGGGGGCAGGGGGGGGGGGGGGGGGCGTATTCATGTAGCGCTTACTTTGAACATGCATTATGCATTATGCGGAATACGTAAACACTTTACTGACAACAGTTTAGCGCTAGAAGCAGCACCAGCAGCGGCAAAGTTGGAACAGCGGGGACTGTATCTTTCAGCAACTTTGCTGTTGCAGATTTCGCGTTGCAGATTTCGCGTGCTTCAGTACCTTGTCTGCATCAACTTGCTCAAAGAAGCGCCTCTCTTGCAACTTCCAACGGAAGGTTCGGAGACCGACAAGGAAAAACATTTCGCCCACAACACTTTTCGTTGAATTTGACGCAGTATTGGTAATATCATAAAACGCTCCCAAAATCATAATTTTTACGAGAAATTCGGTAGAGTTGGCAGGTATTGATATTGCTGCTGCATGAAGGTCCAGTAAACGTCCCGTGGTAAAAAATTCAGCATGCATTCTCCTAATTACCCATATTGCTCCTCGTATTTTTCGTATTCATAATTGGTACGGAGGACATAAGGATGCCCCATTGTTTCTACTCACGCAAGGCAACGCAGATCAAGTTTTATGGTAACAGCGCAAAAGCGGGACAAAACATTTAGGAAACGGGCGACACGGACGCTGCTTTGTTCCCTCAATGTATTGTCCCGTTATTGCGCTGTTTGCAGTAAATCGTCGTCGTACCAACATGCGTGGTTACCAGTTGTGAGCGAAGGAACCCCGGAGCCGTAACGATTCGAAACGTTTATTCTGATGATCAGAACATAGAGCCGATGATGATGATGATGATGATGATGATGATGAGATGATGATGATGATGCTTAACCTGTTTTATGGCTCGTACTTGCATAAATGACATGGAGCTGTTAACCTATGAAGGCTCTTCTTCATTCTGTTGCTACATCTTCCCTGGGACGCACATGTCCGCGTAGAAGAAACCTCCTAGCAGATAAAATAACTACGTGGGCCTCCGAAGAAGCATGTTGGTAGGTGTCTTTATTATGCACACGCTCTTGATTTGGTGTTTGCCTGGAAAAACTTCTTTGCCGACGCATATTTTCCAAAAGGCACTTGGATGTTGCTCTCCAAGTAAGATGAAATCACCTTTCTTCAGTTCCTGGCGGTCTTTCTTAGCACGTTTCATCAATGCAGTGATTATTTCTTTCCTTTAGTTGGAGTGTCATATTTTCTACCATACTTCATTCTTCACATTTGTGGAAAGTTGTCGTCCCATTCTTTACCGATGTGTCCTCTCAGTTTTCTCTTTCTGCCAATCAGGTCCCCAGGAGTTAAAGAATTAGGCGCTCCAGGTTCTTCTTAAGCGACTGTTCATGGCCAGTTATTCATGGTAACTTCTGGTTTGTATATTAAGGTAGCTGTTCTTCAATATGCAATAAATGCTGGCCTATCACTTTTAGCAGCCATGACTTGAACCTATACAGATGAGCCTTTCATTGAAACCACCCCATCACGTTGAGTTTTCCCGGATAATTTCTCACTTAACATCTTGAAGGGAACCCGCAGTGGTTGCTTAGTGGCCTTGGTGTCGCGCTGGGAAGCAGAAGGTCGCGGGAGCAAATCAAGACCACGGCAGCCGAAATTCGTAGTGGGTGAAATGCAAAACCACCTGTGTATTTAGATTTAGGTGCATTTTAATGAACCCCAGGTGGTCAAAATTAATCCGGAGTCCCACACTACGGGTGTCTCACAATCAGATCGTCTTTTTGGCACGTGACCGCCCCCCCTCCCCCCGGAGGGTTGCACGCGATTGGAAGACGGCGCGCTTCCTTCCCGCCCTTGCATGCGAGAAGGAGCCGCGATCGCCTGCTCACCCTTGCACGCTTTCACTCGCACATACAACATATGGCGCGCGG
Source organism: Dermacentor silvarum (assembly GCF_013339745.2). Taxonomy (NCBI): domain Eukaryota; kingdom Metazoa; phylum Arthropoda; class Arachnida; order Ixodida; family Ixodidae; genus Dermacentor; species Dermacentor silvarum. The sequence goes on along the minus strand of NC_051159.1, from coordinate 43,945,506 downwards.
CGACGATTCTATCGCCCGTGAACTTTATACGGAACCTCGCGGCGACACGGGCGGCATAAATTCGCCTCGAGTGTCCATTTACTTGCTTTAGCAATAACATGAAGCACCAAGTTCGGCCTACAAAATGTTAGATTTCGGACACAGCCCTTGGCAGTGCTTGTTTTTTTTCCCCGTCACTACAGCGTGACAGTATGCAAGCTAGACGAAGGACCTCAGCTTTCATATCCTAATGAAGCTGGCAATGTTGTTTTGATATAAGTGAATGGTTCGAGCATTTTCAGTTCAAGGAAGAAGTGACTGCGTGATCCATAATACTCGTAACCGACTAGCATAGCTTTACTGTTTGATCAGCACATGTTATGTAGCTTATCCTGCGAGTTAAATGGAATGAATTGGCTAAGCGAAATCAAGAAATTGCGAGATATTTTTGTTAATAAACTTGAAATGTCGACTAATTTGAAAAATTAACTTTGATTCTGCATCATTTTCCTCCAGTACCTGGCAGGGCTGTTGAGAACGTTGAAATAATAATAATAATAATAATAATAATAATAATAATAATAATAATAATAATAATAATAATAATAATAATAATAATAATAATAATAATAATAATAATAATAATAATAATAATAATAATTGTTTTTAGCGAATAGGTCAGCGAATATGTCAGCATGCATGTCACATTCTTCTATGGAAGTACATTCAGGCAATCGTTTCACTGCTCACGTGTACTTTAGCAACAAACCCGCGCATCATTGTCAGCTGAGTTGATCTCCTTATGTCTATTAAATGAATGGTTCTTCGGAGTGTTGCAGCGCAAATATAAATATTCACCGACGATTACGGTACTCCCTAATGCGACATTTGAGCGCGGCTCCATACGTGTTTTCATTTCGCGATTTATTGGCTGGCGCGGACGATCTGTCTGTGCGGCACGTTGCAGACAGAGCGAAGCGCTGCAAAACAAGTAACACGCAAGCACAACGATAGCCCCGAGCTAAGTCAGTGGTCGTCGAAAATCTGATCTGCGGGTGCGCGCAGTCAATCAATCAATCGCTGGTGCCCGCGTGGCTTCCAGAAGGCAGTACACAATTTGCGTCGTGCATACAATCAGATTACAAAAAGCTTCCGGGACAACAGCCAACGGATAGAGCTATCGATAACATTCGACAAATTCTGATACATGCAGGCGCGTCGTGCGTGGAGGGATCACGTTTATCAGTTGTTAGCCAACGAAAACAGTGACCGAAGAAAGAGAAAGAAGTGAACAGACGACGCGGGATACTCTGCCGCCATCTCATAGTGATCGTTAGCACTACGCTTTTCTCTTTCATCCGTCGAGGTTGTGCTCGTTTGCTCGGTTACGCCACCGGCGATCGTCGCAGGAACGGGTCATTAAGAGCTGAGCTCCCAATAAACTTACACAGAGCTCACAAAGGTAACAAACAACGCCAGAGATTCTTAACTGTAGTGATGCCATGGTGATATTGTGCTTCCTCCTTTGCTAAATATTGGGTGTGCCTATTCAGGCCTCAATAAAAAAAAATATCACAGAGTGAGCACGTGTGCAGTCACCTTGCGCATGTCGTTCTCATAAGGTGTATTTTCGGATGTTAACTTAAGGAACCTAGGGCCAGATTCACAGATATTTTCTTTCGTAAGTGCTCTTTGCCATCGGCCAGTCGCCTTAGATAGTAATATGTCTTGCATCCGGATTGGCTGAAATTCTTTTTTACGAACAAATTTGGCGTAATAAGCCTTTGTGAATACGGGCCCTATAGTGCATAGTTGCCACTTGCACAGTGGCGCCACATCGCAGTTTTGTAGCATCATATAATTGTTTTTTCGTTCACGCTACAACTGAGCGTCAACTGAGCGTCACTGTGAGTCACCTTGGGTGCTGTACCTGAAGCTGCCACTAAGGTGCCAATTGGTTAGGAGGGAGTACGATGGAGTAAGAGCCAGGCGTCTCTTCCTCGCTCGTGCAGCACCAGCGAATCAGCGGCGGCCGAAGTGGGCCTCCCACTAGGTTGGCACTTACAGGATGGGCGCGGGGAGGGGGGGGGGGTATTCTGGAAGATTCCACCTTGTGGACTGTCCATTTCCGCCATTGATGATTGGCTGCATCTGCACGATGAGGAGGAGACAGGTGGCACCAGCCAGTATCCCTCTCGACGCATAGCTGCAGCCAGTCCTACGCGATGTGATGCACACGCCCACGATCTGAAAAAGTTGGTTGGCGCTTGGCACTAGCAAAGTATGCATGCGACTGAGTACGATTGGGGACGCATTTCCGTCTTTTATTTTCTATGTGTGAGTCACTTGGCAAGACAGCAGCAGCAATCAGCAGCAGTCACAGTCAGCAATGTACGGAAGGGTTCACTAGGAGATCTTTGAAAAAAAAAAGAAAAACGTTACCACAATCTACTAAAGGCATCTAGCATTTCCTCCAACCCACAGCGCCGTTCATCCTGCTTGCATTTTCGAAGAAATACTCCGTCTCGCTCAAGTTTATGGATCTTAAAATCTAACGGTGTGTTCCCGCTAGCATTACTGTGTTCCATTTCAGATTACTACTTGCCGCATGACCCATGAGAGACACTGGTGACACGAACTGGACAATAGATGTCAAATAAGAAAGATGGAGAATTTTATGTTAGGCTTATTATTTTTTTTTCGGAGGAACACGACGGCAATTCATTATCTTGTGCGCAGCACAATACGCAGTGCTTTGTTTTTCTTCTTTTTTAGTCGTTTATGGAAGCAGTTAAGCAGTGGCGGTCGTAACACCAACGATACTCAATCCGTTGGTGCTCGCACTGTGTAGTGCAACTGTTACAACTTCACGGAAGCACACCGTTAACAACCATTGCAGGAACCAAACAAGAGCCCTATAGCGCCCAATGTAAGTTGTTCCCACAGGGGCAGTAGGAAGCAACCAGCAGACAGACCTACTGACAAAAACTGCCCAACTGGATCGTCGCTACCCCGCCGTTTCAAAGCTGCTCTGTCTCAGGCGGATTGAAAAAAGACAAGTAGACGACGAAACAAAAGCTAGTTGACCTTTTTGAAGTTTGAACTGAGAACTCTTCGGATGTCAGCCGCTAAACTCTCAAGTACCGGGAATAAATCCTTTCTGAATCATTGCAAGCTTGAGAAGTTGTTCTTGGCCATGATTATATTTGCTAAAGGACATATTAGCGGCAATGAGGACCCGCATGCTAAAAAAAAAAGAATCTACTAGACGGGTGGATCTGTTCGAAGCTTTCCGTTAGAATATTTAGATAGCTTGGAGGAAGTCACGAATGGTAGTATTTCCTATTTTGTGAGTACAAATTTCCCACTTGAGTGACATGCTACCGCAAAGCACCATTGCCCTGACCAAAAGGGAGAAATTTCGCGTAACCCGAATAAACAACACTGCGGACAATAGCGTCGATCGAAGGGCACTAGCTGCGTCTAGTCTGCTGAGTGAAAGCCAAAGGAACAGTCAGAAGACGAATCGATGACAATACTAGATCAAAATAGCAGGAATGGTGCTCTCGCAGTTGCATAGGCACCAGGGTTTCGTACGTACTGCAGTTAGGAAGATCATAGTTACTGGAAAATAAATTCAAGTATTCTTTCAAAGTGCTGCTAGATCATGAGCCCGCAGATGTCAATCTGCCCAGGAAACTTGAACTTTATCATTGCATGAACTGAGCACCATTACTCAGATATATAGCAAAGGTTGGCAGCCTGGGAGTGACAGGGAGGTGTCGCAACCCTCGATTCGACGTTGACCTACTAGCACTCATCGCTTAGAAGGCCATATCTTTCGTATATCTGAGTTCCACAGTTATTTCTCACATCGGCGCGACGTTTCAGGCGCACGTGGGACAGCGCATGGATGAGAAAGTCAGTTTGATCAAGTGCTGCTAATCTCCTTCAGTTGTGAACGCCTCTCGCATTCCAGCTTGCGAAGCTGGTGGTTGGCCGTTTCATGGAACATTTTTTTCTTTCATATCCTGACCGGCGATTACTCACGCTGACATACGGTTCGCTCCGTCCTTAATAAAGGCGTCCGTTCGGGCTGGTATCCCCGGGGTGCACTGGGTCCGCGACGCCGCGCCACCAACCTAATCCGCTCGTGCCTAAGAAAGATTGCGAGATAGCTTGGACAACTCTTCTGCAAATCCAGAGGGCGGATGTTCTACTCTTCTAAGACACTCACTCCTCTGCAAATATAGGGCTTACACAGACGACAGGTAATATCTTGGGCCATTCACTTGGTGTGCAAGAACTGACAGAAAGGGTCAAGGTGAGTGAGGTTAAGCTCTTGGTTTGGTCCCTCGATAGGCTGTGTACAAAGGGTGACGTGAAATTTCCCGCTGCGACCTTTCAACGTCAGAGGCAGGTCTGCAGAGTTCAGTTTGCGTTATACGTATGGTCAATACCAACTAACTCTTAATGATACGGCCAGCCACGTAGAGTTCACTATATGGAGTTCTGTTAGTCATGAAGTAATCAGAGATGCAGAATTCAAGCATTCCAGTTGGATAGTATTGAAAAACAATTATGTACGGAAATTTTTTTCGCGGTAAATGACCGCGGTTGTCTGAATTATTCATAAGCATGCTGCTATAGTCGAACTCTTAAAACCAACACTGCTCTAGTCGCACTGACCATTCGCGCAGACCTGTTTAAGCTGCCCTAGTATGTATTGCACTAGTGCGATAAGCAGGTGCGCCACATCTTTTATAGGTATGTGTTTCGACATAAAAGACTCGTCAACGTCATCTGTGCTATGTACGTGTTCATCTACGCCAGCCATAACACTTGCTCACTTGGACACGTGGACGACATTGCCGCCATTTTTGGACTCCGTCATAAGACATATGTGCGGGTGATTTTCCAGTCTTTATCGCAACGCAGCTGTTAAGAAAAGCGCCAATTGAATAATGCAGTGGTAAACATGGGATTTTCGTAACGCTATCGTTGAAAAGCAAACTTCTAAACATTGTTGAAAATATAACTTTGCTGCGTATATGCCACTTGATAGATATAAATTTTTGAGCAGAAACAGATTTAAGAAATCCCCTCTCGTTGCCGATAGAGTTATTTAGTCTTTGATGATTGATTTGATTGATGATTGATGATGATGATGAAAGATAAGCATGGTAATATCATCAGCAATTTCGATGACATAGTAAAAGCAGCGGAAGAATTCTATACTGACTTGTACAGTGCCCAAAACAGCCAAGCTACTTTCATTCAAAATAGTGATGAACCGGATTCAGAGGCTGCTTCTATAACTAGCGCTGAAGTTAGAAGGGCCTTGAAAGACATGACCAGGGGAAAAGCTGCTGGAGAAGATGGAATAACAGTAGATTTAATCAAAGATGGAGGAGATATCATGCTTGAAAAGCTTGCGGCCCTTTATACGCAATGCCTCACAACTTCATGTGTACCAGAGAGCTGGAAGAACGCCAACATTATACTAATCCATAAGAAGGGAGACGTTAAAGAACGGAAGAATTATAGACCCATTAGCTTGCTTTCAGTATTGTATAAAATATTCACCAAGATAATTTCCAATAGAATCAGGACAACACTTGACTTCAGCCAACCAAGAGAACAGGCTGGCTTCAGGAAGGGATATTCTACGATGGATCATATTCATGTCATAAATCAGGTAATCGAGAAATCTGCGGAGTACAATCAACCTCTCTACATGGCTTTCATAGATTATGAAAAGGCATTTGATTCAGTAGAGATACCAGCAGTCATAAAGGCATTGCGTAATCAAGGAGTACAGGAGGCATACGTGAATATCTTAGCAAACATCTACAAGGATTCTACAGCTACCTTGGTTCTCCATAAGAAAAGTAGAATGTTACCTATCAAGAAAGGGGTCAGGCAAGGAGACACAATCTCTCCAGTGCTATTCACTACATGCTTACAAGAAGTATTAAAGTTCTTGGACTTGGAAGGCTTAGGAGTGAGGATCAACGGCGAATATCTCAGCAACCTTCGGTTTGCAGATGACATTGTCCTATTCAACAACAATGGAGACGAATTACAACAAATGATTGAGGACCTTAATCGAGAAAGTGTAAGAATTGGGTTGAAGATGAATATGCAGAAGACAAAGATAATGTTCAATAGCCTGGCAAGGGAACAAGAATTCAGGATCGCCAGTCAGCCTCTAGAGTCTGTAAACTAGTATGTTTATCTGGGTCAATTACTCACAGGGGACCATGATCACGAGAAAGAAATTTACAGAAGAATAAAATTGGGTTGGAATGCATACGGCAGGCATTACCAAATCCTGACTGGGAGCTTACCACTGTCGTTGAAAAGAAAAGTGTACAATCATTGCATTCTACCGGTGCTAACATATGGGGCAGAAACTTGGAGGTTAACAAAGAAGCTCGAGAAAAAGTTAAGGACCGCACAAAGAGAGATGGAACGAAAATCTTAGGACTAACGTTAAGAGACAGGAAGAGAGCGTTGTGGATCAGAGAACAAACGGGGATAGCCGATATTCTAGTTGACATTAAGCGGGAGAAATGGAGCTGGGCAGGCCATGTAATGCGTAGGATGGATAACCGGTGGACCATTAGGGTTACAGAATGGATACCAAGAGAAGGGAAGCGCAATCGAGGTCGGCAGAAAACTAGATGGGATGATGAAGTTAGGAAATTTGCAGGCGCAAGTTGGAATACGCTAGCGCAAGACAGGGGTAATTGGAGATCGCAGGGAGAGGCCTTCGCCCTGCAGTGGACATAAAATATAGGCTGATGATGATGATGATGATGATGATGATTGATTTCTGGAACAAGCTGTAGTTATCTGCATAAGAAACTGCAATGTTTTGTAAGCTAGATAAAAAAATGTACCAAGTTCTTTCTAGTTACAGACTTTGGAATTAAACTGCGAATTTCAAGCCTAGTAGTGGTGACGCCATCTCGGCTTAGAAAAAATCCTGTCACTGGCAACACTTTTGAAACTCTCCATATTCCTAACAGTTCGCAAAAATTTATTGAACGTCTCCAAATAGCTAAGATTTGTGTTGCTGAATGCAGGTCGAGTGACTAATTGGATTCGCTGAACAAGCTAGCTACAGTATACGTTTAGGTGTTGTCGGGATCGTCAATAGCAGACGACCGAAATGATCCGTGAAAAACCGAAGATGAAAAGCACAGCGTCTAAACGAAGCCCACATGAAAATAAGACGTCGCAACGCGACAGCTCAATAGCAGACGGGCCCCCACGGTGGGTAAATGCCATTTGTGCAGAGCAACGAAAACAATAACAACCAGAACAATGGCAGACAGGACTTAGATCTGAAGAGAATCGGACGCGTCAGTGCCGTGTCCCGGCCACATCGAGAAGCCCTTGGCGTGCTGGTCTGGGTTCCGCGTCATCCAAGTTGTCCTGCCCGAGGTCATGGCTCGGTGAAGCCCTGCTGTTGACAGCAAGGACCCGTGCTCAGCTTCCCGTCTGGCCACATCCATGCCAGACAAGAACCGAAAGCCAGGAGTTCACGGGCCGCGTGAGTGAATGTGCCAAGAAGGACATCGCGGACATTACTCTGGTGAATATGTTAAGTTTATTTAAGAACATTCTCGAGTTGATCGTGTTTGAGACAGCAAGTTTCTGATACATATAGTTTTTGGAGCTTCTTGTGAGAAGCAATGTTCTGCGATGACGCTTAACCTACAGGCAGTGTAAATGATTTGCTATGGTTAATGACCTTCCCTTCGGTCACGGTGTTTTGTATTCTGTGTTTGTATGTTTGTCGGCAATGAAGTTTGCTTGTTTGGTTGCAAACACCTTGCGTCCGAGAGTTCGTACTTGTGAGTGGTGCGATGGACCAGTTCTGCGTGACAACATGACGACGCTGTTGTCACGGAACCATCATTGGAAGTTGTGAGATGAACAGTATACAGACGCTCATTCTATAGATAGCGATGAAGTTAGGACGGCCTTATTTATTTTTATTTCTTAATACTGTAAGCCTTGAAAGGCTCATACACAAGTGGACAAACAAACAGTACAGGCGTAGCGCATAAATATGTCCCGGGGAAAATGGGCAGGAGAAGCGAACATGTGAGTCGGTTTAATCAAAGACGAAGGAGATATTATGCTTGAAAAGCTTGCGGCGCTTTATATGTCTTGTATCACGACTTCAAGCGTACCAGAGAGCTCGAAGAATGCCAACATTGTACTAATTCGTAAGAACGGAAGCGTTCAATAATTGAAGAATTAAAGACGCGGTAGTTTGCTTGCAGTATTGCATAAAATATTCACCAAGATAACGTCCAATAGAAACAGAGCAACACTTGACTTCAATCAACCAGGAGAACAGGCTGGCTTCAGAAATGAATATTCTATAATCAATGACGTCCATGTCATCAATCAGGTTATTGAGAAATCTGCGGAGTACAATCAAGCTCTCTCTATGTCTTTCATAGGTTATGAAAATGCCTCTAGAATCTGTGCAGGAGTACGTTTATCTAGATCAATTACTCACAGTGGACCTTGATCACGAGAAGGACATTTACACACGAATAAAAATGGGTCGGAATGCATGCGGCAGGCATTACCAAAGCCTGACAAGGAGCTTACCACTGTCGTTTAAAAGTGTACAATTATTGCATTTATGTGCTGCTAACACATGAGCCAGATTCTTGGAGGTTAACAAGGAAGCTCGAGAACAAGCTAGGGACCACGCAAAGAGCGATGGAACGAAAAATGTTAGGCGTTAGGTTAAAACACAGGAAGAGAGCCGTGTGGATTATAGAGCAAACGGGGATAGCCAATATTCTAGTTAACAATACGAGAAAAAAATGGAGCTGAGTAGGCCACGTAATATGCATAAGGCAGATAACCGATGTGCCATTAGAGTTACAGAATGGGGGACAAGGGAAGAGAAGCGGAGTCGTGGACTGCAGAAAACTGGGTGGGGTGATGAAATTTGGAAATTTGCAGGCACAAGTTGGAATTAGCTAGCGCAATACACGGTTAACTGGAGATCACCGAGACAGGCCTGCGTCCTGCAGTCGCATAAGTAGTCCGATGGCGAAGGAGATGCTGATGATCATATATATATTTCAAATTAACAAACAAATAAGACGATGGCGTGCTTATATATATGTAGAGCTTAGTTAATACTGTCGTTCCTGGTTGTTGCTGAGATTAAATAATAACAATTAGTCAAAATAATCCGCAGCCTCCCAATACAGCGTTTACCATAGCGCGTGTGTTGCTTTTGGACGACAAACACCATTAATTCAATTATATCCTTAGTATGAAAGAATAGTCCGTGATTTCAATGTTGCCTGATCTAGACAGACAGCGTGGCGATAACTCAAGTAAAAACTGAAAAAAAAAAGACAAAAAGAGTAGGCAGACACAAGCACTCAGACTTTATTAAAGATGTGACCCCAGGCATGGAGAAGCCCCGAGAGCTGTTCGTATTTCTCATCACGGAAAATTCTCCGATCAGTCAAAAGCTGCGATACAAAAAAAGACGATCTCCGGCCCGTCTGGAACCGTGCGCTCAGGCTCGCGTGTCCGGACATTTGAAAACTCATTTTTCTTCAACGCGGCACGCATATGGAATTTGTTCCAAGATAAATAGTTGGTGCTGGTACATTCTCCGGGTGCGGCGCCCTGTCTAAAGTACCCGTCGGTTTGTCAATGTTGAGGACCTATACTGTGACAGTTCTTTCGAGTGGAACGGGAGCAAGAGCTTTGGCATTGTTCAAGAAGCATCGATTTTCAGTTTGCTCTTATTATAGCGTTTCTTGTGATGCTCTTTTATGTCCTTCGCTCGTTTGTTTGCTGTGTAGAAATCAATCACTATACTGAATCGTGGTACCAGCTTGAGCTAATTAAAACAAATTTGGCTGCAATATCACTGCGCTTGAAAATGGTTTTAGTAACACAATTATTACATATTGAAAACCATCGTAAAAGAAGGCTAGGGGAGAGAAGGCCGGGTAGCACATCGCGAGCTGTAATACCGGCGCTTGATAATCAGAAGCCAGCGTAAATTGATTACGGCACAGGAGATGGGCCACTCAGCCAACGCTGGAAACGATCCATAGTCTCTGTCCTCACCCTTTTCTAGCCAAATTTCAACTGTTTTATTAACATAGCATACCGACATGCCCAAAAACGCATTTTACTCATCAGATAACTGGTTGCTTTTGTTATATTGCTGACGGCGCATTTAAGATAGGTTTTATTGGCGAGCCATCGATTACATCTGCGATGCTGCAACGGGTTCACAAGCATTCCTGCCGCTCTTAACTTACTCCCTGTGGCAAAAGGTACTCAGGCGACTGTCCTTCAATGCACCAAATTTTGTTCGAAGCTCTTGCATTCTTTTACAACCTCACTGAACTGTGTGCCGCGACGACAAGGTGGCGTTAAAGTCAGTAGCAACGACGGCGACAACGAGAACCCCAATGCAATGACGAAGGTATGACACCGACAAAGCAATCAATTGGTCAATCAATCAACCAACGAAATATAAGTTTATCATCAAGAACAGGACAAACATTCACCTACCCATTTAGACCTTCAAGCTAAGTGGCCTGTTACTGGTTCAGTCCGGTACAAGTGCTTATATATGTCAGGTCAACGAACAGAGCTCCAATCAATAAGTTATTCATGCCGTGTGAATAAGCAATAAATTAAGTGTGACTTCATAATCACGAGGAAAATTAAAATGGCAGTAAGACTATTAAAATGAGCGTATGAAACGAAATAGAAATGTGCAATGTTTAATACAATGTCGAGCATACAAAAGAAACAGCATTCAGACCATCTCTGTGGAAACATTTATTAACGTGCTAGAAAAATGGCACGAAGGACAAACTTTAGCATTAACATCATGATGGCATCGCGGCAATAATTATGAGGCGACAACCAAGAAGGTACTATGATCACACTGATCACGGCGCGAGAATGGCATCGACTACCGCGGAGGCTTGGTGGCGGTGGCCAAATTATGATGCCTGTGACGACGGCATGGCAATGGAGGCACGAGGCCGTGAGCCGCGCCGTAAGGTAACAAACACAGCAAGCTCTGCTTGAAGCTATTAGCTGTTTTGCTTCAAATTGCTGAACGCACCATCTGCCATCTTCATAATTATCAGCATATTTTATCCCCACAGCAGGGCCAATGCCTCTGCCAGTGATCTCCAATTATACCTTTCGTACATTGGCTGACACAATTATGTGTCTGTGAATCTCATATCTTCATCACAAAACCTAGTTCTCTGCCTTCCTCAACGGTGCTTTGTTTCCGCTTATCAGGTAACTCGAATATCAGCTATCGGTTATCGGCTTTGCTCAGAACACGGCCTGTTCAACTCCATTTGTGCCTATCAACTATATACAATATCAACTAGACCCGTTTTCTCTCAAATTCATACCACTTTCTTCCTATATCTTGACATTATGCCTGAAATTTTAGCGTAGTTTCTTAGCTTGTTCTCGAGATTTCGTATCCTATACTAATTAAACAGCGAAATGAACACGGTCCAACTAGGCATGCTGCACAATATAGGAGGAAAATGACTGACGGACCACAAAAAAAAAGAAGGAAGAAGAACAGCGAACTGCATTTTGAGCGTTTAACTTAGTTCCAGTAAAAAGGCGTTCTATGTGCTCTAATTGCATACTTCTTTAGGATATCGCTCACGTAGGGACGAAAATAAAGACAGCTGAACATGCTTTCTGCTGCTTGGTCGGAAGGGGAGAAGGAATGCAGCCTAACACTGAAATTATTGTAATGTCTATAGTCGTTGTTTTTTTGTGTGCAGGGATCAAATTCTTCATGACAGAGTGAAATGTTCAGTCTTCCTCAATTTTACAAAACACCAAGCAAGATTGCCAGTTGAAATCGGGAAAGCAGGGCGCTTTTCTTTATCTCGAGTTATCCAATGCAGGTTGGAATACTGAGCCTGAAAGAGGATTATGTCGTTTAATTAAACACATGCTATATGCAGGCACGCTAGAGGGGAGTACGTAAAAACAAAATTAAGGGAGGTTATATGCGCCTTCTTCGTTTGCTTGGGAAACTCACGCACTGTAGCTGAAACAACTAACGGAAATTCCACACAATGAAATATATCGCAACTGATATTTTTTATACCCTGCATTGGATCAGGGGCGGTCACATATTCGAACTTTCGAATACGCGACGAATATTTGACATTCAAAGATGAACCATTCGTAATCTATACTATACTGTTGAATACTTTTTGAATATTATACGTACTCAAAAATTAACTATTCGGCTATTGGAAATATGTAACGCAATCAACTATTTCGCGACGACCAACTGTTGAATTCGAGTTAGTGTGCTCTGTCTGCTAAGCGAAACTTTGAAAATTATCAGATTTTAAACAACGACAAAAGTTTTGGAAGCAATGCAGAAACAAAATGGGTATTGCAAACATTGTTTTAGGCTTCTTGGCAGAAGTTGGGATTTCTGTTTGTAGTCTCTAATTTTATGTGGTTTGCAGTCTAGTCATACAGCAGTTTCTATCTTTTATGCTAAAACCAGCGTTGCTTTCAAATAAACAGGCTATTTTCGAGGGTCTCCGGTGCAGAAGCACAGAAGTCCTTCAGGAGCTTTTTTTCCCCTTCAACTTTTGAGCTTTCTTCAACAACCATATTTGTTTAGCTGCCTTGGAATATAATTATACAGCAGCCATTCATACTTGGAAAGCTTGTTCGCAACCGGGAAGCTTGTTTTTATGACCTATTCTAATTGTCGGTGATAGTTGCCTATCATTTATTCACTAGTCGATACAAGCGTAGTACCTAATTACGCCTAAATAAATATCCTGTCATAAATATACTCATCTTCGTTTGACTATCAATACTTACGATTCGTAATCGATCCCTATTAGAAAAATGTGATATTCGCCCACCTCTTAATATGATGCCGCATTTGAGGCTAAAGGCGTAAGCTTCAAACACTCAGGACAAAATTTTCTGTCACCTTCTAGTGCATGCGACATAACCTGCACAAAACACAGCACGTTACGTAAAATTTATGGCTATCTTTTTCTCGTGTTCTAGACAATTGTGTGTTTTTTTGCGTTCTTGGCGTTCAATAATTCTGATAACGTGCAATGCTTTGTTGAGCAGACGGAGCAAAGTAACTCGACTTCAACAGTTCATTGCTGACAAAAAGCTTGTGAGCTACAACATTTAAAAATACCACATAGTTCATTTTCGAATACGAATACGAATAAAAAATGTCTAATATTCGATTCTTGTAGTGTGTGTTGAGTAGGAGCGACTCAGAGGACTCGTTATTATTATTATTATTATTATTATTATTATTATTATTATTATTATTATTATTATTATTATTATTATTATTATTATTATTATTATTATTATTATTATTATTATTATTATTATTTTGTAAGCAGCATTGAAACTTGAAAGAAGAAAGTAATCATCGCCCCACAGCCTCCGTTGGTGGTTGCCATAAAATAGCGTCGTGATATGTGGCTTCAATTGAGAGACGTTCTTGGCGCGAGGAGTGACTGTGGCCTTTTCACTACACCACAGAAGCAGTTCTGGTGCTTTTTTCCCAGATAAGTGAATAATTATTCTGTCTTTGCTCTAAGTACGTCTGCAGGTCCTCGTCTCTTATGTTTGTGTTCACGGAGCGCATGTAAGCCTGCAAGTTTTGATTAACCTCTCCAGCTCGTCGAAGGCAGCATTTCGCTATCTCTGTACCCACAAATACTGGTAATAAATACACTTGAGGCGCGAACAGTAAGAATAAGCAAAAAGCCGCTTTGTTACCTTCACTCAGACACTGATGGCTCGAAAGAATGTCAAAATAAAGCAGTTTCGACCCTCCAACGTCCTCGACGCGCGCAGCTTTTGATAATGATCGCTATTCGGAACTACAAGTCGCCGGCAGCAGCCCCCTGTTCTCGTAAACTCCTTACTTCATTGCAATCAGACCTCCCCAGAAATGTACACAAACAATTTCCTGCAGCTGTTCGATTCAAGCAGCAGACTTTATGTCGCTGAGGTGAAGTTAGGTTAGAAAGAAGGTGCTTTTAGAGGAGGAGGAGGAAAAGGCCAGATCACAGAGTCCAGTGAAAGAAAACGGCCTTTTGTGCCGAGAGTTAGATGGCATCGAAGCTGAGGCTAGGTCCTTTTCCGCTGTGCTCCACCAACCAGCTCGAGCGGCCGTGCCCATTGACAGCAGCCATGGGTGGGAACAAAACTAAAAAAAAAAGGGAAAATGGCGAAAGGGAAGCCGTTCGGTCATCCCGTCAGCTCAGCGACCCGGCGTCCTGAAAGGAAAGGGGGCCTGTGCGCAATAAATAAGGAGAGCCACGGGGCACTGTGTCCACAGCAACGGCGTCTAGACCTAGCGCCAAATTGATTAGGACGACCACGCCGGTGCTTCTATCGTGCAGGGAATGGGCGACGTTGCCTGAGCTTCCAGAAAACCTCGATGCATTTTGCCTGGCTGGCCGATGGCGCAGACAGCGTCGATGTGAAGGGGATGATGTAACAGAGCGAGAAATAAGCCACGATTGCCCATGGGGCCAAAGGTGCATGGCGTGCCTGTATCGCAAGAGGTGGGTCTACTCAGCAATGGAGATATTTTGCGCTGGCTTTTCTGGTTTCTGCTAGCGTGAGGTATTTATTTATCTGCACTCTTTTGTCACAAAAGGATAGGCTCTAAAGCTATGGAGAGCTGATGAAAACCAAGAAACAAACGTGTCGCTCTGCTGCGGCTGCGGATGTCTGGATACTCAGCGTCTAGTTAATTTAGGTTCAGTACGGCATTCTTCGTGCGTTGCTGCTTGGGTGTGTCAAACAAAAGAAGCGAGCAGGGCACGCAGCCTTGCTACCAAGAATACAGGGCACCGTCTTATGCGCCCGCATGCTGTACCAATCCTCATCAATCTCCGCAGCGAGGTCCGGCTATTGCCCGAACGTGCGAGCGCCGTTTTCTCTAAGAGTGGCTACACACAACGATGTCGCACGTTCTACCGAATGAATTCGTTAGACTATTGGCTCGGGCACGTAGCACATAATACTGTCTGAAACTATGGTTCCTTTCATTGATTTGCGTCCTGGCAACGGGGGAACGGCAGTAACGAGATGCCATTCCCAGGAGGCGGTCTGATTAAACGGGCAGATACGGGGACTGTCGTTTCATTATATGCCAGCTCCCAAGGACACAGAAAGCCGACTTCCTTTGTGCTGTCCCCTCGCGCCGGCAATGTAGCGCCATGCTCGCAGTCACGATCGCGACATTCGAGCTGGCGCACTCTCGTGTAGTCAATCAAAGAGAAAGCACTCTCTTTTCATTGGTGACTGTCTAGAAACAGCTGAGCCACGTTAAGTGCTGACATTTATACATCTGAGACCAAGAACTCCTGAGTGATGAGAAGTTCACTGACATGCAGAAATGACATGAGAAGGTCACTTCTGAGAACAAAGCTGACGTGGCAAAGAAAAATGAAGAGAAAGACGGAGCCACTAACAACTACTTTTTTTTGGACGCTCGACACGAATTGACTTACGTCTTGATAAATGCGCACACTGACATATACGCTTAATTATATACCATTGCAGCGGCAACTCAAGAGCTACGGAGCTCTGCGGAGCACTATACTACAGGTTCGAATCCCGGCAGTGGCAGCCGTAGTTCAGCGCGGACAGCATCCAAACAATTTCCACGTACGCAGATTTTGTGGCACGTTAAAGAACGCATGCAGTCACAGTTAATAGTACGGATCCCCCTTTGCGACGTCCCCTTCAACGAGATTAAGAAGTTGGCGTGTGAGAGCCTATAAAATGCCCTAATGACTATTTCCTCATCGTTAAGTTTAACGCGCCTCGTATGACAATAGTTTTTTTTTCAAATCGCGATTTATTTAATGCATTTATTGCATTTAGAATGATCCCCAAAACGAGTGAAACAGTAAATCCGGATGCTGGTTCACTCACAATAAATATTGTGATTTGTTGAAAGCTCCAAAGAAGACGTAGCACGCCGCTTTGGTAGCACACCGTATTGCTTCTGAAGCCTGGACAAGCGATGCATGTATGTTGTTGCACTATTGACCAATATTGTAGTCTATAACGTGAAAACGTTCCCCAGCTAGTCGTTCAGCGCGCTATCAGGAAGAATGGTGGTGAGAAAAGTGACAATATAACAGTTGCTAAAGGTAAACCGCGACACTGTGGTGGTGTACACCTGAAAAACCATCTGCTGATATTTACTTGCGTCATTGGCGAGAAAAGGGGCGTCACTGTTGCTATGATGGCAATGACGAGAAATCCTGCTTGAATCCATCTTCTTAAGAACAGGTTGCCCGATATGCAAGAACTATCATAGCCGTGAAAGTGGCCGAATTAACCTAAAGGAGTATGTGGTTCCTAATATTTTGGGACGAAATGTGGTAACAATTTACGAGCCGTGAAAAAAAAAAGCGAAGGAAAATACAAGTGCTGCGGCATGTCGAGGACGTTCTCATTGCTGAGTACAAGGATGAATCACCTATTTTAAAATTCAGCCCCATATGTAAATACAGCTAGAATACATATACTACACACTTATCGTTTTAAGGATGTAGAAAACATGGCGTTTATGATTCTATAACGCATCTCATATTAAATATAACCATATCCTCCAAGCCATAATCCCACGTAATCATATGTCGTTTCCTTTGGGGGAAAGCAGTGCTTACAGAGAATTCGAAATGACGATATGAAATTAGGGTATGATTCAGATAGGACACATTGGTGTATTTATTATGGTGCTTTATGCGCTCTAAGCTATTTTCATTTGTTTTGCGGATTTCCTTCTCGTGACCCTGTGGTTACCTGTCATAGATAAACGTACTCTTTCACAGATCATAAGATGTTTTTCCTTCGTCAGCCTAATTAGCATACTTCATAGTTACCTTACAGATTGCTCTTACTCTTCGCCGCTTCTCTTACCAGTCACTTATTCTGCGTGTATGAGTAACTTAAGCTGTATAGCAATCTACACAGTTTCTAAACAATAGATTTCTATCTGCAAACAGCAGATTTACGTGATAGTTGCCGTGATTATTTCTCCTTGCGATATGCAGTCAATAACAAAAGCATATTACCTGTTTTGTTGAATACCCTTGTAATACTTTTGTTCCCGTTTTCAATTTACATAATTATGACGGCAGAGAAAGAGACGAAATAAATTGTACAGTTTCTGATGCCCAAACTACAATCATATTGTACGGCGCGCCGTAGTGGGGAACTCCGGATTATTTTGCCCATTTTGGGTTCTTTGTGTGCACCTAAATTGAGTAGCTGAGCGTGTTTGTAGAGAGAGAGAGAGAGATATGAGATGGGAAAGGCAGGGAGGTTAACCGGAAGGTGGATATTCAGTTTGCTACCCTGCACTGGGGAAGGTGTAAGGGGAGACAGAAAAGATAATGAAAAATGCACACACATAGAAAGAGAGGGAGATCAGAAACACACACACACACACACATGCACACACACAAAGCAACTCAGAAGTGTCACAGTCATTCAAGCAGGTCGCTTGTCCGGAGGAACCTCAGCAGCGCGCTCATCGCCTTCCGGCACTCTAGGATCGTCTGCTCAGAAAGCGGCCGGTCGTCGAGGCGCGCGAGCGTCGTCACGAGCGTCTGTCTCTGGGAGCTGCAGCGGGGACAATGACACAAGGTATGTTCGATTGTTTCCTCGCTGCCGCAACTATCACAGGTAGCACTGTCAGTCATTCTGATGCAGCAAGCAAACGCATTCGTAAACGCTACTCCAAGCCACAGTCGGCGGAGAGCAGTTGTCTGGATTCGGGAAAGTCCAGATGGAATATGTGGAGGGATGGATCCAAGCGGTGCAGTCGAGTATACCGGAAACCTGGCGTGTTCCACGTGGATCGAGTGGCATCACGCGCGAGTATACGAAGCTTTGCTGCTGAATCGGTTCATGAAAGTGGAATGGGTTCCTTCACAGCATTTTCGTGAGCCCTTCTAGCAGCTTCATCGGCCTGTTCATTGCCCATGATACCGCAGTGGCCTGGGAGCCACTGAAAAGTAATATCATGTCCTTTTTCTACTAGTTCGTGATACATCTGCCTTATTTCAAGCACAAGTTGGTCTTGTGGTCCACGACGCAGAGCGCATAGTAGACACTGCAGGGCTGCCGTCGAATCAGTATACTCCATTTTCGTGGTAAATCTTCATGAAGCATGTGAAGGGCGCTGCGAAGTGCAGCAAGCTCCGCAACAGTCGATGTTGTTCGGTGACAAGTTTTAAACTGAAAGGTCACGGCTTTTTCGGGGAAGATCACAGCCCCTGTAGATCCGTCAAATGTAGTCGAGCCATCAGTGTAAACGTGAAGGTGGTCCTTGTATGTCTCGTGCAGCAGGAGTAGAGATAGCTGCTTGAGAACTGGTGACGAGAGTCCTGCTTTCGTTCGAATGCCTGGTACCGAGAGTCGAACTTGTCGGCGAGCCTAAACACCAAGGAGGTGATAGCAGCCTCTCGGCAGGCGTACAATCTCGAGGGAGGCAGTCACGGTACGTCAATATCACCTGGCAAAAGGAGGCATTCGGTCGGTCTTTCGGCAGCGTGGCGAGGTGATGGAAAGGGGCGCAGGCAATGTGCCTGATGTATGCTCTGAGCACTTCGAATGTCATATGAGTTGTCATTGGGTAATCTTGGGCTATTGCAATTGTTTCCGCTGTCCATGTGCATCGTGGAAACCCAAGACAAACCCTTAGTGCCTGCGCCTGAGCACTTTCGATTGTGCGGATGTTGCTTCTGCAGGTATTGCTCAGTACAGGTAAGCTGTACCGCAGATATCCGAGAAACAGCGCGTTGTAGAGTTGTAACATCGCGTGTACTGACGTTCCTCATTTTTCCCTCCAAGAAATTCAAAAATATGTGAAATGGCCGTTAGGTGTTTTTTTAGGTAGGCCACATAAGGGCTCCAGCTGAGGTCTCGATCAATGATCACCACTAAGAATGTATGTGTCCTGGCGTAACATACGTTTTGCCCATTGATGGATATGGCGTAGGAGGTCATTGGCTTCCACGTAAATGCGACCAGCGCACATTTCTCAGGAGAAATCTGGAGGCCTTGTTCGCTAAGATACGCCGATATTGAAGTCGCGGATTTTTGAAGCCTCGCGCGCACCTGAGGACGTGTTACACCTGACGCCCACACGCAGATGTGATCGGCGTACATTGATATCTAGACAGCACTTGGTATGCGTTCCACGAGAACGATAAGAACAAGGTTGAATAGTGTGGGGCTCAAGACGTCACCTTGGGAACACCCCGGTATGTGTAGTGTTGTGAGGTCGGACCGTCATCGGACTGCACATAAAAGGACCTCATGTGTAAGTAGTTGCGGGTCCACTGGTACACTCGGCCACCAAGGCCGACCGATTTAAGAGCGTTAAGTATGTCGTCATGAGCAACATTGTCATAAGCTCCTTTTACGTCGAGAAACATGGCGACAGATAACCGTTTCAATCTCTTTTGATGCTGGACATAAGTAACCTGATCGAGATGACATTATCAATAGAGCAACGGAGACGTCGAAAGCCGGCCATAGCGTTTGCATAAACTTTGTGGTGTTCCAGGTGCCACTCCAATCTGGCAAGGATCATGCGTTCCATCACCTTCCCTACCCAACTTGCCAGTGCGATTAGGCGGTGTGACGTGAGTTCTAGTGGTGACTTACCAAGTTTGAGGAGTGGCACCAGACGGCTTGTCTTCCATTCCTGAGGGACGTTTCCACCCCGCCAGGATTCCTTGAATATATCCAGCAACGCATTTCGTGCTCTCTCACCCAGGTGGCACAAGATGCGGTACGATATGCCATCTGGTCCAGGAGACGGCGACCGACTACACAAAGCAAGAGCAGCATCAAGCTCCTCGGTGATGAAAGGCAGGTCCATGCGTGAATCCCGTGGATGGGGCATGATGCTATTAGTACCAATTGGAGCGCCCGTGCACGTTGATTGGCCTGCAATCTTCCTGCAAAATCTTCCGCAACCTCCATGTTCTCTCGACGTTGGAAAGGCGCCAGGGCTTTGAATGGCACGTGTTGTTCGGGAAATGTACGTAGGGCTCGTACGGTTCTCCATATATGAGAAAGATATTTTCGGGGTTCTAGGGATTCACAAAATTTTGCCCACCGTTGAGACTCCAATTTGTCCATTCGGCGCTGGACCTTCTTTTGCGTGCGTCTGGCTATTCTTAGATTATGAATGGACTTTGTGCGTCGGTATCTTCGTTCGGCACGCCGACGAATCGCACGGAGTCACTTCAATTCTACGTCGCATTTTGAGAACATGGAAGTGCATGTCAGTGGGCACATCGCATTCTGGGTTGCTTCTTTGATCGCTTGCTGAAGGCCAGAAGGGAGACCTTTGCGACAAGCTTATTCCATGCTGGTTTCGAATGTAGACCAGTCAATACGCCGGATTGTGTTTGGCGAATGACAGCTGGCCAAACCTTTAATCTTAAGGTAACTGGAGATATGGTCACTCCCATGCGTCTCAATGTCTAAAAACCACTTCACACGAGTAGCAAAGCGACGTGACACAAATGCCAAGTCTAAACAGCTGCTCTATGATGAGCCTCGTAGAAAGGTAGGGCTCCCATCATTAAACAAGGACAGTTCATGGTCAGATGCAAATGAAGCCAGTCGTCGGCCGGTGGCGTTAATGTTGGAGCTACCCGAAATAGGGTGGTGCGGCTTAAAATCTCCTGTGATGATCCATGGACCAGGGGTTGGTGTCAAGATGTCTTCTAGTCTCTTGCTGTCAAACCGCGTTGATGAGGATAAGTAGGTACCCACCAGTGTAAAGGCTACCTTTTTCTTCCTAACAGTCAGGCAAACATACTGATTCTCATCATGAGGCGGCACATGCTGAACAACGTAGGTAAGCTCCCCACGAATAAATACAACGACCTTGCTGCTTTCATTCTAGGCTGAGGACATGATGGATTCGTAGCCAGATAGCCGGATTGGGTTTGTTAATTTTGGTTCACAGATTACGATGATTGGGAAGCGGTTAGAGTATACAAACTGACGAAAGTCAGGCATCCAACATCTAAGTCCTCTGGCGTTCCACTGGATTATCGATGCTTCTCTGGCCTCTTTGCGGAGCGATTGGTGATTGTCAGCCATGGTTCTACTCGAGGGCTGCTACGACTGGGCTCAGCGCGTCCAGCACTTGCAGGCCACTTCGAGCGGCTGGAGTTGCGATACTTGTCAGTAGCTCTTTAATGGCATTCATTAGGGACCGCAGCATCGGTATGATCTGTCGGTCAACCCTTGGTACTTCATCAACCGAAGTATGCGTGGAAGTAGACATCAGGTGGGGAGGCTTCTTGGCAGGCTGTGCGCGCGGAAGCGCAGGCCAGTCTTCCGCGGTGTTATATTTCTCAGACTCAATCCTCTTCGTGCTTGTATGTTTACTTGCACTCGAAGATGGTGGGTTGGGTACGTTCTGCGTATGATCAGCACCCCGTCTTGTACGCTTGCGTCGACGATTACGCCGGCGTCGTACAGTCTCAGCAGCTTCTCTGTGGGATGCGCTGTCTCTGACCATTTGTTTAAGCACGGTAATTTCTCTCCGGATTTGCGGGCAGTCTTTGGATGAGGCATCGTGGGAGCCATCACAGTTACCGCACTTTATATTTGTTGCGCGACAAGCGTCCACAGTGTGCGACTCAGCGCAGCGAGGACAAACCATACTCTTTGTACAGACGCCCTTGACATGGCCAATCTTCATGCAGTTATGACACTGAAGTGGCTTGGGGACGAATGGCCGAACAGCATGTCGGAAGTGGCCAACCTTGACATGTGAAGGGATGGAATCGCCCTTGAATATCAGCTTAACGCAGCGGGTGTTACCAAGGCGAAGCACATGCGTGATGATAACGCCCTTGGTCACCGGTTTGGCGAGAATTGGTAGGTCTAAGTTGGCTATGGCCCAATCAATGTCGTAAATGACGCCCACCGTGCCAGCTCCATCCAATGATACCATCGCTCGGACTTTGATGCCACCTAAATTTGTTATTTTCCGAAGCTTGTCCAATGCGCTGCCATTTGTCGCGTCTACAGCGAGGATATTCCTTCGCGTGTTTATTCGGACTTCCCTTATTTCATTCTGCGCGACCCCCTCGAGGAACATGGAGAGGGCTTGCCTGTTAAGCGTTCGGAGGCTGATGGAGGAGTCCTCGGGCACGAAGAGGACGGAGTGCGGCCAGCGCTCACTTTTTGTCTTCATGGTTAATGTCCTCGCTGGTGAAGACATCTTGAGAATCCTTCTTGTGGCCTTTCTGCTCATCACAGACTCAAAGTTGTCATCTGACGAGTCGTCGCTGGTGACCGAGTACAGTTCGGTGTCCTCGCTCGTGCTGGTCCAGGAACTCTGTTTCCTCGACGAGCTCGTCATGGTTGACCTCTGGCCGGGTGTCACCGCAGTTGACTTCGCATCCACAGCCACAAGGCAGTGAGCCTCGCTGATGACCTCGCTGGTGCTGGACCAGGCGCGTTGATTCCCCGGGGAGCTTGCCATAGCAGACCTCAGGCTGGGCGGGCCTGGGGAAGGCTCCGCCGCCGTCGCCACGAGGCAGGAAGCAGCGTCCGCGAAAAACGTGGAAAATTTGATGAAATTGCAACCAACGGAGACAGAAGCGTTCTATCAAAGAGGCACTTCTTCGTCGTCCGAGCGTGTTTGTATTTCACCTGTATCAATATGCGGCTGCCGTAGCTGGTATCGAAATCACGACCTCGAGCTCAGCAGCTCAACGCCAGAGCCAAAGGGCTTCCGCCGAGGTTATAGCTAGTGAAAGCTTTCTAGGTATTGCCGAAGATATTAGCGTACACTTCCCTGCCCCTCCACTAAGCAATAGCTTTATGACAGCCGGTGTCTCAATTAAGTACAACGCCTTCTCGAAATCCAGGAAGGCAATATAGATAGGCTTACTCAGCTTCGGAAGTTTTTCATCTGACGAATGACGTGAGTTTGATCAATTCTTGAATATTTAACATCATGCATTTCGCATACTTTGTACGTCCTAGTTTACATATGTTGACGAAATAGGGGCGCAGAAAAAGCAAGAAAGCTCATCAGACATCAGAACGCGCAGAACGTTCACTGGAACTTCCCTTGCAAGAGCGACTTTAAGTGTCCTCTGTAATTGGTTTTCATGGTTAAGCGCTCGATGGCTAAAACCATGGCCAACCTTTACAGGATTTATTGAAATCCCCATTACCGGTTAAAATTAAATGGCATGACATACAGAAAGGGGAGAAAAGCAGCGCATACAAACTACAAGAGTTACGAGCTCGTTGCTACTTGGTTAGCCGGTTGTGGTAGTTCATTAGTACGCCTTATTTACAGTTCATCGAGGGGATTAGGTTGCATATCCCGGTTCCGCTATTCATGCACTGAACGCTAAAACAGACTTTTATTTATCTCTTAGGTACATCTTTAGAAATGCACGCTCATTACAATTCTGCACTTTAGCTTTTTCATATACTTCCTAGCAGGATTATGCAAAATGATGCTTTCTTTCGATTTTACCGTTTCTCATATTTCTACACTTGTATTATATATCAGAGAAATATAAAAAGAGAGACTGCATCGTATTGTATAATCCCGCTGTTTTCCATTTTATTTTTTCCGTTATTTCTATACACGTATGACGCGCCAGAGCTAGATAAACCGACGTATCTGATTTATGCCCAACCGCCCCTTTTAAACGGCTGAGAAAAAAGCGTAACACTGTGGTCTACGGCGCAGAGGCGAGCACTGCCTCAAAGCAATTGTTGCCCCCTCTCCCCTCTCCTTTAACCCGTCTCGAGCCAGAGCGCAGATTGTCAATATACTTTCGTCAAACTTAACGAAAAATTGTTCTTTAGTATTGTTGTTGTTGTTTAGTATTGTTTAGTATTGTTGAAAAATTGTTCTTTAGATCACCTTCTGTACTGAATTATGTTGCACAACGCGCGAACTCACTTGGACGGATGACCAGGCAGCAAGAAGCGCCTGGTCTCTCTCGGGTCAGCTTGTTTGTTTATTCGCTTTCCCGCACTTTCCACCGTAATAGGTATGAACCAACTAGCCCACCAGCAAGTAGTCTGTATTGAATGGTACTAGAAGAGAAACTTGGGCGAGTTGGTGGGAATTCATGTTTAGGAAAATAACAGCGCTGGATAGACAAGGTTACAGGCAAAGAAGAACACGACACTGTTGAAGTGTCGTATTCTTCTTTGCCTGTAACCTTCTCTATCCAGCGCTGTTATTTCTCTAAACATGCACTGAATGGGTTGAATTTAGTAAACTTCGTCCTGTATGAGTGCAGGGGGCGACTAAGATCAGTAGAGTTGTAGCATACAATAAATAGGCTTCTTAACCATTGCGATGGTATCGCAGCCCACCTAAGAAGCCGCCGTGCATTTGAGGCAATGTACGTATTGAAGAGTTTCTCAAGTGAGCGCGCGAGCAACTGCCGCACTTAAAAAGCCAGTAACTATTCAAGAGATCCCCCAAGGAAGTGAGTGCAGAGTGAAAGCGGCGCCAGTGCTCCAAGCAAACGCATGAACCCTGACTCGGGAAGATGATGCACTTCATTCCGCTCATGGCCACGACGGGTGTGTCTGCTTCCACCCACATCCGCGGCACGTACGCGCGTACTCCAGGGAAGCCTCCTCTTCATTACCATAATGGACGAAGCACGGCTCCCTGGTGGCGGTGTGCTCTTGATGGCGCCAGCACCGCAGGCATCGACGGTGGCGCGCTTCGTCTTCGCTCAAACGAAACAGCTCGCATTAGCGGTCTCGTTGCACACATTCCTGAGCGCGTGACCTCAGGCGTGGATGCCCCAGCTGCGAGTGCTTTCAGCACGGCGTGCATTACAGAGAAGAGACCAACAGTGAGCTGCTCAAGGAGTATTGTGACGGAGGAAATCTGGAGGCAAGAACGCAGCAATGAGGCTGCCATTATGCGTGAGCAGAGAGTTGTTCTAGTGGCAATAGGAAAATCATTATGCGTTGATGCATCGCTTCCGGTGTGTATATACGAAAGGAAACAACAAATGCGCATGGAACAAAAACAAAAGTTGTGTTAACTGTCAGAACAAATGCCAAAGCTAGTGCTTGCGTGATTTTGACTCCAAATTTTACAGCGGCAAAGATTCCCGCGCTTGAGAAACATTGTAGATGACCGCTCAAGGGAAAGCCTTGAGTGTTCCCACAAACAGTGTTGGCTAGCGTGATGACCACGAAAACCACGACAATTCCGAAGAAAACCATGCGAGGTCCACACTACGACGGCCCCATCGTTCATACATAGCGGCTATTGGCTCGAATTACGTGTAGGTGTGGTCCATGTACTATTCCGAACTGCTTGGATGACACCGTGCAGCTGCGATATTGGTGAATCGAAACGTATTCATTTTATAACAAATACAGCAAAAAGCAAGAGCGTCCACACTACGACGTTCTGATGTAAATAACCATTGACCGAAGGCTTTTTAGCGCAATAGAGAAAAACAAAAGAACTGACAAGGAGGAGAAAAAGAAGACAGTGGATAGGGCGAGCGCCCTGCCCACTGCGTGCCTTTGCTAACACTTGCCCTATCCACTGTCTTCTACTTCGTCTCAGTCCTTTTGTTTTCTTCATTGCTCTAAAATGCCTCGTGTCTACTGTGACCGATTCGCCATACAGCAAGTCTTATTAATGTCTTTGGCTCTTTGACCCATTTTTATGGTCGGTTCATATGGCCGGACTTTCACCGCCGATACAAAGGCACCGGTGCAGAGGTTGTGGGCCGTCACGTAACAGAGTTGCGGGGTGCGTTCATTGCCAGACTCCAAATAATATCGCTCTTTGAGACCCACATGTTATCACGCGACAGCTGTGGGGCATCGGGAGGTTTAGGTGCTGCGGCGTAGCGCTCGGGAAGGGCAATCCCCCTCTTCTTGCCCTACGCTCTCTCCCGGCGGGGGCTTCTAATAAGGAGGATGGCAGGTCGCCTTCGCCGCCGGCGGAGACAACGCAGATTTGATGAAATGGCTTATATGTACAGCTACCTTTCGTACTGCTACAGATGTGCCGGTTCAGGACTCTGTTCACTAATGCAAGAAATCGACGAATGCTATAAACATACATTCAATTCAACAAATAGACTTCCATACCTGCGCGATTCTTTTAAAAAACTGTTTTCTAAATCCGTTCGGCTATCTTCTTACCTTAAGGGCAATCGCATGCGGTAACTGCACAATTTCTTACAGCCGAAACAATGAATAGACGCAACAAAATCTGTATATTCGACGCACTAGCGGAATTGGTTTAAGCGAAGTTTGCATTGGTGTTTGTGGAGAACGCTGCGCAAGTTTAGCGGAAATTTCGAGCGTAGAGATTAAATGACCCAGCCGCGGACACATTTTCACTGGGTACCGCCTGGCTCAACATAAATTGTTCTGCTCGATGATGCACATGTCACGCATGACGACGACGCAACGACCACGATGGCATAAAGATGACTGTACGACGTCGACGACGACTACGACAGAATGACGACTTTGGAAAGCCCACGACGGCATGGTGACGATACAATTACAATGTCACGATAAAGACGGAATGACGACAATGAGGGGGCGACGAGGGAATGGAGATCACGAGACGACCATGTTTGCGTGACGATGTTGACATGACGAACGCACCGTGACAACATCGGCGTAACAACTTGATGCCGACAGTATGGCGACAAGAGTGGGGCGATAGGATGACGATGCTGGAATGACGCCGACGGCATGAGTACAATGTAATCACGATGCTAAAATGATTAGAATTGCATGTCGACAATAGTATGATTATGCTTGAATGACGGCGTCTGCAAGATGACGACAGCGTGACGACGAAGATATGACCACAGTCGAATCATTGCGACAAAATGACAACGATTGCAACACAGTGACTCTGAGACTAAGAGGGAATGACGACAACGACATGACGACGACCGATTGCTGACGACAAAATAGTGATGACTGTATGACGAAAACAGCGGAAAGATGGCGGCGCGAGGTCACCACAGCGACAGTGAGAGAGTCAAGATGGCGGAAGGATTGCGATGACATGTCAACAAAGGAAGGATCCCGATGACATGAAAGCAATGCAAATGACTTCGACGGTGTGGCAACGGCAACTCATTTCCGTGCTTACGTGCATGATCTACCGCCGCGAGGAGTCTTAATTCGCAGTATATACGGCATTCTTTTACGCTATGTCCGGTACCAGCCAATCGTGCAGGACTGTAACCAGCAGCCAGCAGGGATGACAATGTTATGACCATGACGGCGTGAAGATAGCCACATGACGACAAATATATGCCAATGCTTGAATGACGATTACTTCATGTCAACGGCGGCCCGACCGCGACGGTATGGCAATCACTAAATACCGAGTCAGCCCACCGAGCACAATTTTGCACCCCTGTCATAGTTCAAGCAGTGCGTATTGGGAAATTGTGATGACGACAGTGGAACCGATGACATAACAACGGAGGATTGATGGCAAGTAGGTGAATAAAGATATGAGCGTCGTCTGGTGTGTGAGCTATTCGGCAAGGTAACTAGGAGCAGCAAAATAAAGTCGAAGACCACGGTGCGTGGTCGACGCGCTTGCACCATTTTGCATATTTATTTTTTTAAATAGCGTTAGCAGAATGCGTCGTTGGGCTCACATTAGGATTTAGTTGAGAGATTTAATCCGACAGGTCAATAAAAGGGCATTATGCCGAGGGGAAAAAAAAACCTCGCACCTTTGGCAGTAGCCCCTCGCACCTTTGGCAGACGCATCCCAACTTCAGATCGAAGATAGCTTTTGGAAATTTTTGATTGTGGTGGTAATTATATTGACACCCAAGGCAAAGTTTCGGCATCGGAGTTGCCATCGCCGTGATGTTCGGGATACATATATATACGTTTATACATACGTGAATAAATTAAGAAAAATGAAATTGTCCGATGGGCGGATTCAATCAAACGACCTCTAAGCACAAAGCCAGACACTCGAACTATTTGGCCAGCAGGCGGAATAAAAACATCTTTAAAAATAACTCGCCTGATAGAGACATTTGATAGCTGTCGAGGCGCTGTTCCTCCTACCCAGCAGGAGTTGCCTTACGTGCTGGATCGCGCCAATACATCGCACATCCGTATAGTTCCAGGATTCGTTGTTGCTATTGTTGTTGTTGCCCATCCAACTCGCGGCTCGTATTCAATAGGGGGATGGACCAAGTTATTGACCACCCAAGGAAATGTGCAGATTATTCCAACTTATAAACGCTAATAAACTTTTGGACTGCTATGGAGTAAGTGCTGTTCAAAGGTGAAATTAAACGTGGAGATCTAAGCAATAATAGTAGGAAGAACGAATAATTATTCCTTAAAAAGCACAAGAAAGGAACCGATATGGATTCATCAGCCAATGCGGATGGACTCCATAAGAAATTACTCGTGCGCGGATCAGGCATACTTAGAATTAACTGCAGTGTAGAAACCCCGAATTAAAGCGTTCGAGCGCAAAGTTAAACCTTGCTATCACTCCCAATGCATCGCCCTTCGGGCGAAATTGCCACTTTTTGATCCGAGAGCATCAAATGTTCCATTGAGCGAAAAAGCCCGCGTCTCTCGCCTGGACAAGCGAGAAAAATTGGGCGCAAATCCGCGGTGTGAAGGTAGTTAACCAACGAAGCTGTGGTATCACCTGATCTGATAGACCAATGTGACGTAGCCTTGAACGATTGAGCAATGAACTACATGAAATGGCTGATATCAAGACAATTAAATGCACTGCACCAAAACTTTGTTTATTTGAAACGATATTGATAACTGCTTTGTGGTCGTTGTGGTAAACACTGAGGTTTTCCGTCGCTACTTTAGGGAGATGCTTAGCTTAAGGTAAATTTCTACAGGGCCTGTGCGCACTCGTTGGCGAACTTGGATTGGTCGAATCATTCTCAAACCATAAGCGATCACACACATTACAACTAAACCCAAATTCTTGATCGAAAAATTCTCTCTTAAATTTAGCATTTGCTCCGTAAAAGGTTTGAAGTTTGTTTTCGTAGTACTTGCATCCTTTGGCTGCGTTTACCGCTTCACGAAGTTCTGCATTGTTTTGCCAACGCGTGGCGCTTGCGCCGTTCCTCTTGGGCGCAAACACTGGGCCCTGACAAGCCTGAGTACGACGCCGTTGTGCATATTGACGCTGCTGTTCCCGTCGCCACTCATCGTGCTCTCGCAGCTTTTCGGGAGCCTTAAAAATCTACCTGGCCTTCCTATAGCGCAATCACCGCAGAAATGAAATCATTTGCTAGGCCTTTTAAATGTAGAAGTGTAGTGGCGTCATTCCCTGCTTCGTTTGCTACAGCTGCCGCTTTCCGGTAACTGCAGCTTATGCAACCGTCATCTTTACCGGAAAACGCATTCGGCGAACACGTGCTTCGCATTATTCGAACGCGCTTTATCATCTATCAGATGGTTTTGACACTTGTATTGTGCTTTTCGGTATTGAAACGAATGCTGGCGTTTGTCTTGCATGCGTAATTCCAATGAAGATATGCACTTTCTGCTTCGATTCATGGGATGGTTTTCTGTCGACGGAGACGAAGAAATCACGGAATGCGAGTCATATACAGCTTTACTTTAAACCGGCGCCTAAATTCCCAGTGGCTACGCTGCAACGTCACGAGTGCGCCTCGACGGAGCGCAGCCGGATAAAGGGAATACCTGCTGGGCCGCTAGCGCGCCAGGTGTTGCGTGAGGGGACAGCGCATCGACGCGACGCCAGGTGACCCTCGATGTCGCTCTTGGATAGTTTCATGTAGGGCTCCCTGCTCTCGGAAGAGCGTGCTATCCACGCGTGTTCCTGGTCCCCTAAGCTTTCGCGCCTTGGAAAACGCTATAAATGATTTAATGCACAAAATCAGAATAAATTCAAAAGGAAAATTGTTGACGGTAGTGAGTTTCGAACCAACGACCCTACGCTCAGAAGCCGAGTGTCTTACCCACTGGGATAAACCAGCACCTCCTTCATAGCCGGCCTGTACAGTTTGCAATATGACGTGATGCTACCTGGACCGAAATTTCCACTGCCAAGCCCGGCGTGAATGAAAGCGGTGACGTCAAGATCACCTCGGCTTACTTGAGAGCGTCCCCGTTAGATTGTGAGATTCTATGGTGGTCGGGCAAGGTAGCATGACGTCACGGACCGAAATGCACCGGCATTGCGCTATCTAGGAGGCGTTGGCCAAGCATCTCAACGCGCTCATTTGCCCGCGAGAATTTGATAACTCGAATGACTCCTCAACGGCGTTGAATTGTGCATTACTGCTTTCGCATTCACCACTCATAAGAACTGCTTAGGTTGCCTCGGATTTTTTTTCCTATTAACGCGCGCGGCAAATATAGGTCTCCTGCACCTACAGTTTTCATTCTCATGTGATTTCACAATTGTAGTCAGAAAAAAGTTATATCACTCAGCGAACGCGTCCTTCGATTAACCGCACCAGTTCTCAATTGGGTGTTTTCAATCTGAACAAATGGGGTGTACTGCTAATGCCTTGCTAATTTAGCATGTATTTCTTTTCGTTTCATTCTGATTATATAAACAATGTTTTATAGCAGCTGTGTGAGTGTCATGAACCAAGAGCAAGCTGGACTCTTTGATTCAGCATGAGAAAATAGGCGAGCACTTCTTTGCTTGTTTTTCCCCACCACCTTCCTTTGGCAGCACTCGTCCAGTTAGGGAGATTTTCTTCTCCATACCTCCTCTGCTGGTTCTGACTTTTCATCCAGCTAAAATGGCGATTTCCTGGAAGCCCGGAAACGTTGGAGGAGTCTTCTGAAAAGGATGGTTCTACCTCTACCCAGAAGAAAAGATTTATCTAGAGTCATTTAGAGAATTCATTACACCGGAAAGGCAGCAGCGGCTTAAGCCGCCAGCACCCACTCTTTTCCTAGGGCATTAATCTTTCCTGAGGTCATTTAGACCAGACCACTAGGCGGCGTGAGGGCAGGGTCTCTCGTCGGTGTTAACGTATTCTCCCGCTGTAGCGCTAAACTACTCCGTACTCTCTTCTGAGAATCCTGCTGCGGGCGTTTTGCTTAATATAACACCAACGAAGCCCTTCTGAAAGCATGCTTTAGCGCCTAGTTTTCTTCTTAGGCAGCTAGTTAGTTAAAAGGCATGTTGCCAAGTACAAAAGTGTTACAGTTGGGGTGTCATACTGCCGTAATTAGGTATGTGTGTCACGCCTAGCGAACACTTCATTGCCGAGAACTGCGCACGTTGTTGTTGTCATCGTGATCGTCGCTGTTGTCGTCATTGTTGTTTTCGTCATGGTCGTGGGTGTCTGATCATTATTTTTGTTGTCACCATCGTCGTCGCTACTTTTGTAATCGTCGTCGTTGTTGTTATCTAAATCACTGTAGTCGTCATTTTCGTTTTGGTTGTCGTTATGTCGTTGTCAAAGTGATCATTGCCGCCACTGTTGCTGTTGTTGCTGTCTTCATTGTCGTCATTCTCGTAGTTGTTGTTGGTGCAGTCATTTTCACAGCCGTTGCTGCCATCTTTATTGCTGTTGTTGTTGTTGTCATCGTCGTCTTGGTTGTTGATTTAACACAGCGAACGAAAGCAGAAAATGTAGAGTCCTATAGCACAGCCAAACTACGCATATGAAAGACAATATTCATTGACTGATTAACTGTACAGGTCTCGCAAAGATGAGGGAAATGTTTACCGTGTTATGTTCACTTCTTTGTGTTGTGAACATTTTTTGAAGTGCTACAGAAAAGGAAATTGTTTAAAATATGAACATCACGATCTCTTGTTAACGACGGAGACCGAACAAGCAAAGTAGCGCTGACTCCGGCTAAATATATCATTATTCTGATATATTGCGCTGTCCTTCTCTTAGCAAGAATTAGTGACACCACATAGAGAAATATTTGTTTTGTTGTTGTCTAGTTCACATGCTGCAGGCAACGCAGCACAGATATCTATGGTTCGCACAGGCATTGTCGTATTTTGCGAAGGCAGTGCGGTTGCTCTACAAGTGATTTAATTCACTTTTATTTTAATATTTGCCGAAATTCATTTTTGAACACATTGTTTGCGACGAAGAGACTAAAGGCAGACTAACTGTGCCTCACTAGGGTCCCTCCACTGTGTACATTGCTCAGTAGCAGTGTGTAATCAAAGGTTACTTTTACGGCTTTAGAACAATAGCAACAATCACGAAAATGTATATGCAAGAAGGATGAGCGTCGCGCTACAGACTTGAAATAGCAAAATAAAAGAACAACACATCGCATAGTGAACCTCCGTTCATCCTCAACAGAAATAGCATGCACAAGAGAAGTAGCCAGCAATATATTCGACACAAAATAACACCGGAAAAAAGTAGATTTGCTATGACTGCTCTTTGTGTTTATTTACTCGACTGAAGAAAAGGAGGGATTTAGCAAGCCTTATAACCCCGACCGTCGTTAAATTGAAAGGCATCTGCGCGATGTGTACACTCAACCTTCATTACCAATCTGGATCAACTACAGGTTACATCATCGCATAACTGCGTTAGATATGCTTCCACTTGCGGGGACGTTTTCCGGCCCGCTGCTGCTTTCGCAATAAATTTTCAGGTGATAAGCAATATCATCCGGAAGCGGGTGAATAGTTAAAATCCTGAGCTCAGGTGACGAAATGGCCGCCACACAGTATAATGATGCTTCCTGGCTTTCTTGTAATTTGTGTCAGACTGCAAATGCCTTGACGTTGGGCTGATCTCTAGCGCATGAGTTGTTGACATTAAATCGCACCACCACGTGGGGAAAGCATCAAATTGAAAACCCTACTAATGCGCTTGAGACCCGAAACACAAAAGAGCGGAATTACTTCTCGCTGTTTTGTTTGTTCTGTAAGCTAAGAAGTGACATTTTCGAAGGCGAATTCTGGCGCCATCATTTCTGTTAGTTTCTTTAAGGTTGCTGTGGTTGCAAACGAGAAATTTCAATCCCTCGAAGGTAAAAAGGGTGGAATCCCTCGGTAAAGCAAACTCCTTTTCCTAACAATGGGATAGATCGAGATAGTTGGCATTCCAATCTCAAACTTCTTTTAGCGCTCAGAAACGACAGACACAAAAGCTATCAAAAGTGAGAACTTCAAATTTGCCTGCTTTCAGAGGTTATTATTCATTAGAAAATTAGCTTGGTTACTTTACAGGAGATTCGGAGTCGTACGCAGGATCACGAGAAATATAAAGCACTTCCTACAGGAGTGCACCACTCTCTTCAATGAGAAAAAAGAAAACGGTAATAATTGCGTCATTTGCTAATTTGCAAACCCTTTATTCCTGTTACTAACATCGTACTGACCTTAGTTACACGGGCGATGCACTATTTATATTAAGGCTGCACGACTGAAATCCATGAGGGCCGAAAAGAACTTTCCCAGGGGCCCCCAGGGCCCCACTTTAGTGGAAAGCGTTGCGCCTTTTGATTGAGTAAAGGCAGTGTGTGTGTCTTATAAGGTCACATGGCTCACTGACAGCCCCTGTGTTCAGAGTCGTCACAGAAAAATATGTCTACTCACAGAGGTACGTTCATCCAAAGATACATGCCAGTTTGAAGGCTATGTTAAATATTTTTTCCATGTTTAGTTATATCAAGATTGCAATAAAACTGAATGAGGGGCTGCTCTCCCTGAGCAAATCTTAGCTCCGTGAAAACTGCAGGTCGATGAAGCTCTAGCTGCATTGTATAGTGGAAAACTAATGGCATCACTGAGGATGGGTAGCGAGGAAGGTGGTCGCTGTTTCTTAGTTTTATTGCGATAGCAATTATATGGACACTCAAAAGCAGATTTCTGCCGTCGGCGTCGCCATCGCCGTCGCCGTGAGGTTCCATATGACGTCATTTGGAGATGAAATCGTCGCCGCGCGCCGAACGCTGTATGTGCGAGTGAAAGGGCGCGAAGGGCGCGTCTTTCACGGGGAGTGAACGCACGGCGGAGAACAAACGCGCGTTCTGCGCCGTGCTCGCTTAAGGGCTGCAGAAGTAGGCGTCTCTTTTCTCCTTTACAATCACCATGTATGTAGAGCAAACGCGCCTTCTTCCGACGCGCGAGAGGCCGTGGGGGAGGGGGAGGGAAGGGAGGCGACGTTTAGCTGCGGTACAGTGTAGCTGCGGCACCAAGTGCCTATTTATATCAGAGGCTCCGGCAACAGTCACCAACGCCGCACGCATTTTGAGCGAACGCGGGCAAAACGCCGATGGCGTCGACAACAGTTCTGCGTGTTGCCGTAGCTGCCGCATGTCCAAGTTTATACAGCTGATAAAGCTAATATCATTACTGCGTATAGCTCTCTACAAGTTTGCTATCGCAATTGATGCTTCGCCTTTCAGGTGAAACTGCGACAACTTTTAAAGACGATAGTCTTTCTTGGGGAACTTAAACGCTGAAAATTTGGTCTGTCTGTCTGTCTGTCTGTCTGTCGGTCTGTCTGTCTTTCTGTTTGTCTGTCTGTCAACCGATTCAGCCACCCGGCCAAAGTTGGACCACTTGCTTACCGCCCACACTACTTAAACTGGTACGGCTGTTCATACTTGTGAGCGTTATCGATCAAAAAGTAAATATTACGCATATCTGAGGCGCAACATCACCAGGTAAGTATTAGGAGGTGTGTTCCTTTAATAGAAAATACATAGATACGTAACTCTAAAGACCCTAGTTTCTTAAGCTGCGCTGAAAATTCCATGCTATGCGCGCCGACGAACGACGTCTGCCACGAAGGGAGGGAACCCTCTGCACAAGCTCGTGTTTCCCCGACTGCGCGCCGACGAGCGCCCTCTGCCATGAAGGAAGGAAACCCTCTGCACAAGCTCATGTTTCCCGATGTATTGCCAGATGGCGTCCATGTCTCACGCAGCGCCTCCTCAATTTTATCAATGCCAGCCAGATGCGGCCGATTCAACATAAAGGAAGCGCTGTCTGAGGCAGGGCAAAACATAAATGGCCGCTTGATGAAATACAACTCACTCTACAAGACATGCCCAGACAACGCAGGGAAAAGACCGACGACCAAATTGCAGCGGAGAAGCGCCGGCGTGCCGACGCTCGTCGTCTCAAGCGTGCCCAGGAAACATCCGAGTAACGAGCCGAGCGGCTAGCGCAAGATCGTGAGTGGAG
The DNA here is from genome assembly GCF_013339745.2 of Dermacentor silvarum. Classification (NCBI taxonomy): domain Eukaryota; kingdom Metazoa; phylum Arthropoda; class Arachnida; order Ixodida; family Ixodidae; genus Dermacentor; species Dermacentor silvarum. The sequence goes on along the minus strand of NC_051159.1, from coordinate 43,910,213 downwards.
GCGCACCCGGAGGCAACAGGCCAGACCAGGATCAGACCAGCACTCATGTAGTACGGCCGGCAGAAGACTATCGTCTTTCGACGACATTTGCAGCGAAGCACGCAGATACGCGGCCATTTTTTTAGTAACAAGAAACCATGTTGCAGCTTGCATACAAAGTTCTGGATATGTTCTGAAGTCTTCAAGCGACAATAAACGTTTATCTTAACATCGGAAATGATTTGATGTTTTTAAATAATAAATAAGCCATCATTCTTATTTCGGATTTTAAGCATGACGTGCATATGAAACACTTCGGTTTTCATCCTTAAAATAGACGAGAGATGTCTCTGCATCCTAATGCCTATATGACTAGGGCTAGTCAAGGGTTCGACGAAAGCTCGTCTGGTCAGGTAGCATGTTGGGTTAATGAAAATTACGATCACTGACCAAGTCAAAAAAATCACAGCATATCCACGGGGTGAAGGATGATGAGTGGGCGAAGCTCCGGAGGGAATCATCGGATCCCCCGCTTAAGAGGACGCTAGCACAAACGCGTTAGAAACGTGCAGTAGTCTCTAGTAAGGGGGAGCGGCCACAGCGTCTTACGCAGCCATTTACACATTCCGGAACGTGCACCGCGTTTGCCGACGCCATCACATGACTGCTGAGAGAGTATACCCCCGGTATTCATAAACGCTCCTCGACTTGAACTTGACTTGCCACCGCCTTGGGCAGCGCGTTCGAAACGCGTTGAAGGTAAGGCGGAGAGGCCACAGCGTCTTACACCAGCTTCTTACACGGGCCGTAACGCGCTAGCACAAACGCGTTAGAAACGCGCTAGAAACGCGGCCTTTCGTTAATGTTGGGTATTTATTGCCATCGTGGTGCGTGAGTCTATGTGCGCTTCGTGGCGTAGTGGTTAGCGCCGCGCGTTCGGAAGCGAGGGGTCCCTGGTTCGATTCCGCGCTACGGACACAACTTTCGGAATTTTTTTTTTTCATAAAACGCCGGAAGCGTTCTCCGGAAGCCGGAAGCTGGCTTCCGGAACCGGAAGCGGAACCGGAAGTGGAAACGGAAGCGGAACCGCAAGTGGAAACGGAAGAGGAAGTCGGCTTTCGGTTATACTATACGTATACATATATATGTATATATGGGTATACATACATATACGGACACACAACGCCATCTATTGAGCAATTCATAAAACTATACGTGGCTACCTACTACGACGGGGACGAACGGGTGCCGCTATAAGGAGCTTCGCCCCTAAAAAGTGTTTTGACGTTTCGGAGCCTGTACAGGTTCCTTGTTCACAATGCATCACAATGCGTCCGCTGCATTGTGAAGAAGGAACCTGCACAGGCTCTGAAACGTCAAAACACTTTTTTGACTTGGTCAGTGACCGTAATTTTCATTAACCCAATGACTAGGGCTAGCAGCATGTTAAGAAATGAACCCGTCAACATTAGTTCCTTAATATACGTCGATTAAGAGCACCCTGCTGTGTCGGTCTACTCAAAAGCTTTGAAAGACGTCCTTGGCCGTCAGTATACTAATGTCGAATATCTAATAGGCTAATGTCACTATACCTGAATAACCTTGACTGACGCTTACTCCCGGTATGCCTAATGTGTCAAGCAGTGGTCAACGTACAACGAAGATACAAAACAGAAGCATCTGTTCGCAAGCGCTAACGTCCGCGATCATTCAGTCGACACATAATAATAAGCCGCATGTTCGAATAAGTTAGCGCCACTACGCCAATGCATAATTTGAGCTTCATGTTGGCAGCTTGACAAAAACAATCGGAGGTCATGCAGCTGCAGTACCTGCTCCCAACAAACGATTCGACGCTACCACACCCTTCTTGCTTTGTTCTAATGTGCCTGATGCCGCCAACGCCTATTGCAGCATGTCGGTTTTGACAACCAAATCGTCGTATTTCCCTTCATAAGGCCTTTCTGTGTAGCGGGACCATTGGCCGTACGAAACTGTTCGTGGACTGCCGGTGCCCCGTGGGCGTTATTTTATGTAGCCCTGATGTAGGTGTTCAGTTAGTAAAGAGACGGCCGCACTGGAATCTCGGCGCACGCTCCATCTAATGAAAAAAAAAAAAAAAAACACCAGGTCTATCCTGCAGTCCTTTCTTCCGTTTGATCACTATTGTAAGACATTTCCGTTATGAGGCACCATAACTTTTGCTGTTGCAGACTTGGCAGAATTGTACTACATTCCTGAATAGATAATTGAGGACAATGTTTATGATAAATGAAGAAATGGAAGTCTATATTTTGCAAAACACGTGCTCAATGGGTCCATTCGATTTTTTTTTTTTTGAGATGGTGGCTGGGTAAAAATAATAAGGTAACGGGCAGTCGCGCTGTCCCACGACGTCACAATACTGTTACCTTGAATGGGAGAGCGGTCCAACACAAATAAAACAGAAAAATACTAAAATGGGACAAATTCAGTACGCCTTCTCTGTCCTGGAGATTAAGCAGCCTGCTGGAAGATGCTTCTATGCTTCCTTACACTTCGCACCGCTAGACGAGTGCCACCGTTCGATACGCAAGTCGTCTGCGATGAACACTTCCATGAGTCCTTGGTTTCTTTACCAAAACTGTTGAGAATTATGACCATTTTTTAGCTCATTTTTGATCAACTGCATGAAACCATTTGCGCTACAAAACGCATAGTGATTGGCAGGAACAATAACAGGCCTCTCGTACAAAAAGAACATCAAACACCCGCAAGATTGTTTTTCCGTTTGCAGGCGCTTCTTAAAGGTTGGCTTCCAACGACACCCAGGGTTATACTCCAACGCTTTCGCAAAACAATGTACCCAGAAGCGTGGCTGGATAAGTGCAGTTCCGCTTCCCCTGGGTAAGAGAAATGGGAGACGATCCACATCAAGTTGGCTGATCGGAAAGGTCACTTTCTCGCTAGGCAGGATGCTTCTCCACAGAGAAATGCCCTCCCTGGCTCGGTGCCAGCATCCCAGATCTCATGACGGCAGCGCCACATCGGGGATAGCCGTGACCGCTTTTGGTGATTTAGGCACACGATGTGTCTTTTTAACGCGATAGCGTTAAGGGCCCCGTGTAGCAGCAAATCCGGCGTCAGCAGCCGGCGTCGGCGCGCGATGTCGGCGGGTGGCGGAGAAAATCATCCCCAACCATCCCGACGGCGCAGGCACTCCACGTAGTGCAAGGTTTTGGTGAACAAAAGTTGAATTTGTCACAGTGAAATCCACCGGAAAAATGGTAAAGTACGACTTTGCCATTCGGCGTTGGATTGTAATTTGAATGTACGAGAAAACTAATTCTACTACGAGGAAACTCGAACACGAACCAATTTTCTATCATTTCTACCAGACCTACAACCGCGCGTTCGGGTCCTTACGAAAATGATATCCAGATGGCGCTCGCGTCCTATGCAGGTCAAAACACGTGTGCTTGACCTGAGAGAGGCCTGAGAGATCAAAATTCAGCATAGAAGCTGTTATTGGAAAAAGGCAGCAGAAAATGTCCCTAACAACACGGCAGCAGGACCCGATGAAATCCCAATACAGCTAATCAAAAATCTCGGTCCAAAAAGCAAGGCATTGCTGACTAACGCCATATAGAGGAAGTGATTAGAACAAAGAAAATTCCCGTTGGATGGCGTGAAAGCAAGATGAATCTCATCTAGAAAGGCAAAGGAGATAAGGATAAGACGAGCTCGTACAGGCCAGTTACAGTAACGTCGGTGATATGTAAAATGGCAATGCAAGCCATAAAATTAGAACTGTCGAAGTGGGTGGAGAAAAACGATGTATTGGGGGAACTACAGAATGGGTTCAGGCCAGGCAGACGCTTAGAGGATAATATGTTTGTACTAACTCAGTGCATAGAGATTTCAGTAGCTCGGAAAAGACCTTTATCGATAGCATTTCTAGATATTAGAGGAGCTTATGACAACGTAGAAAGGGAATTGTTAAGGGATATTCTTCAGCACGAATCCATAGATGACGATTTCGTGGAGCTGTTGAGGGAGATATATAGAGACAACCAAGTACAAGTGGTATGGGAAGGTCGAAAAGGTAATGAAATGGTGGGAATTCACCAAGGATTGAAGCAAGGATGCCCTCTGTCACCATTGTTCTTCACGCTTTACGTTAAGGGTATAGCAAGACGATTAGAAAACAGCGAATTAGGTTTTGATTTATCCTACATGCGTAATGGACAAATGGTGCAAACAGAAGGTCCCTGGACTGATGTACGCAGAAGACATTGTGCTACTAGCGGACAATAAAAAAGATTTACACATAGTTGCGAATATCTGTGGCAATGCAGCGATAAATCTAGGCCTTAAGTTTAGCACAGAAAAATCAGGAATTACGATCTTTAATGAAGAGACGAGTAACTTCGTGGTGTCAATTCAACAGCAAGTAATACCCATAGTGAAGCAATATAAATAGCTCGGCGTACACATAAACGAAGGAAAGAATTACTCAAGCAACCACCAAAAAAATCTGAACATAAAGGGGAAGCGGAGAGCAGCAATAATGAAACACAGAGCACTGTGGGGCCACAATAAGTATGAGGTGGTGCGTGGAATCTGGAAAGGAGTAATGGTGCCAGCGCTAACATTCGCAAATACCATTCTATGCTTAAAATCGGATATCTTGTCGGGTTTGGAAGTTAACCAAACATCAGTAGGCCGGTTGGCTTTGGGAGCCCACGGTAATATCACAAATGAGGCAGTGCAGGGTGACATGGGTTGGGCCTCGTTTGAAATCAGAGAAGCACAGAGCAAAATTAGTTTTGAAGAAAGGCTCAGGAACATGGATGAAAATAAATGGGCGGCTAAAGTGCACAAGTATCTTTACATAAAAAGCGTGGACACAGAACGGAGGAAGAGGTCAAGGAAGTTGGCAACCAAGTAGAGGATAATCGAAACTATAAATAGACAACCAGGAGTCATCAGAAAGAAAGAGAGAAATAGAGACCGTGAATTGGATGCAAAGTATGGAAACAAAAAGGACAATGGAGATTTACAAGAATGAGAAGAAAGAAATTACAAGGGAAAATCTGTACGATAACACAAAGGGCAGTGCCTTGCTTTTTGAGGCTCGAGCCAGTTGGCTAAGGACCAAAACATACCGGAACAAATATTCGGAACTAGATGAGGCATGTGTATGCTGCAGTAAAGATCCAGAGACCACTCAGCACATCCTAATGGAATGCGACGGGATCCACCCAGCGAGAACCGTAGGTCACGTGCAACTCCCAGAAGCGCTTGGGTTTAAAGTGGAATGAAACATCAACAGATCAGCCGTAGAGATAAGCAAGAGACGATTAGAGTACTGGTGGAAAAAAAGCAGGGAAAAGATGGATACGACCTGATCTCTTAAAATCATAGGTAGCGGTACAAGGTAAATTTTCAAAAAAGAAAAAGAATAATGAGAGGTATACAAAAATGCTAGATAAAGCACATGTATAGTATACCTCATTAAATCAAGCAGGCCAGGTGACTATTTGTCGCCGCCCGTTTCAAAGGGGATGCCAATAAATCATCATCATCGGTCAAATTGGGACTTCGCCTGCTAATTCGTTGTGGACACGCGCACGTGTCGGGGCAATAGGAAACGAATAATAAAATAAAAAAGGTACTAGAGCGTTCACATTTTAATACAAGACCACTTAATATTGCCCCTGGAAAAACGTCTTTCCAGCAATGCATTTCTGTTTAAAAGTGAAGCCGACTTTAAAGGGATCGGTGTAAGCTTGGTCTATGTGATGCACTGAATGGAGCTTACTTGCCGTATGCGAACGATGTGATGGGAGCGGGTCCCGATAACGCTATCGCGTTCTACTCTTAAAGGCGAAGCTTAAGCGTCCTCCAATTTCTTCGTGCGTGGCTTTGCGGCCATTCAGGATGCGCACATTTACAGCTTTAGCAGCTACATTGCTTGAGTGCCTAGCATCTGAAAGACGGTGCACGTGTGAATAAAGGATTCGCACAGAGCGTACAGCAAAAAGCTATTCTGATCGCAAACAAATAAAAGAAACTTCTTTATTACCATACGCTGTATGCCGTAGTCCACGAATAATACGTCTATTACATTGAATGCAGTTGCGGCTTATTTGCTTCGACATATCGTGTGTACCATGCTTTGACGATAATTTCATTTGACAGTTTACGACAAGCAGGCATTACTTTCTATTTTTGGAACTAAATTTTTGTCAACTGCTTCACCAAAACGAGGAGGTTATGCGTATATAACCCGCATATACCGTATGTCATATAGCAAGGTGGGGCATATGTACACATATACCTGAATATATACGGCAATTTTCGCTAATGGCACGCCATTGCCGAAGCCGACACCGGATTTTCTGCGACACGGGGCCCTTAACGCTGTTGCGTTACAACAGACGCTGCCATGCTACATACACCCGAATGGAGATGCATTAACGTTCGTTGCATTTTGAGGACCTCCACAGCCGGGCAGCTGCTGCCTTTTATGCTTCTAGCTTCTTTGCAAGCTTCATTTCGTTTGCATCATGCTATGGTCTACAGGAGGCAAGATAATAGGCACGCAATGTTTAAAGAAGGTTCGATTGATTTCTTTTATGGGTGGGTGAATATTTAAAATTTTGAATAAGAATGGTGTGTAATATTCGATTAATACTCGGAATGGGCTATTTGGTATATTACAATACTCATAACTAATCAATTATTTCGCCACAACCAACTGTTTAGCCCTAGTTGGTGTTCTCCATTCGCTACACCAAGGATCGCTGATGATCAGAACTGTGACAATGACAGACGTTTTAGAAGGAGTGAACGCATAAATGTGGTGAAACAAGCAATTTTTTTATAGGTTCGCGGGGGAGACCTACATCACAACCTGTGATTCCTGCTTGCACTCATTCATGCTTGCGTCACTTAGTGTTTTAGAAACGTAGCTGTCTATGAGTTCTATTTTTACAGCGAAGCTCTTTATGGCTAGGGTTGCGTAGATTTTTGTGTGCGTAAGCAACGCCTCAGGTCCCGCGCGTACGCGCTCGTGCCACTGCTTGCGCAGTCGTCGTCTTCTTCCACAGCTGGCTCGTCGGCGTCTCTCGAATATGCATTTTGTGTAGATTAGTTATCAATAGCTACCATTTTCAAGATCAGTAGACTCCCAGGTAGATAATGAAGGTTTATCGTTTATCAAATATTTGCCGCTGTGCGACACGCGTCGGCCATGTCTACCTTCGCACCGCCCTCTCTTTCTCGGCGTTCCAGGCGCTTGCGTATCTAGTTTCCTTCTATTCTCCCTTGGTGGCGGTGCCATCCAAAACGTCACGCGTGTCTAGTTTCCTCCGGCTCCTCGCGGCGGCGGTGCCGTCGTCCAAGCGAATGTATATAAAAAACTAGAAAGACAAGCTGCCTTTCTACATTTTGAATTTCACTTCTGTCGTCGTAATGGGGAAGCCACGCGTAGTCCGGACTCCCGAGGAGCAACGCGCCTACGTATTGAACAGCACCGCTGGTCGTCCACCTTGGCAGAGTGGAATGACTGCTGAATTTTTTAAAGGCGACAGCGTTAGATCTCTATGTTTCAAGGTCGCGTTGTGAGGTCCAGAAAAACGGAGCGCGCCGGGAAAGGAAGCAGCAGCCCCGGGGGAGGGGTCTGAGAAAAGGCGACTGAGAACGGTCGGACAGTCGAGGGAAATATCAGCGGCGGCGCCGGAGGGCGTTGAGGGAAAAGGCAGCGGCGGCGCTGGGGAGGAGAAGGAAAACGTCAACAGCGGCGCCCGTAGAATGTTCTGGAAACGGCGGCAACACGCTCGCAGCGCGCTCGCGTGCCTTGCATACGTCGCCGCGTGGGCTCAGAGGTGAATTTTACATCGCTATGGGTGAAGACGTCCCAGGCCCTAGTCGCGGGCGGGAAGACCGAGAAAGTACGCCACGGCGGAAGAGGCTAGAGCAGCTCAAAATGCCGGTCGTCTTAACCGCCGTCGGGAGGAAGCGGCTATGGACGATGCTGCGGAGGTCCAACTAGGCTTTCGCCTTCTCAATCTTAGAAAGTTCTAAGCATCCCCCGTAATGTTTAATATTGCAGATAACCATCCACAGTAGATAATTTGGGAGAAACGAGCAAAAGTGTGTGTTTATATATATACTTCCGGAGAGATGAATGCTGTCAAGTATTCGACGTTTCGCGATGCCTCGATGCTTTGCTCCCCAAATACAAAACGGCATGTAAAAATAAACAAATACCCTTGCTGTGCGTTTAGCCTGTAACAATGTATGCACGGAAAAGCTCTCGAAGAAAGAAAACTCGAGGTATGAAGACGTACGAAATAATTGCCGAAGAAGCACAATCATTCGGCCTTACGATCAAAAGTCAGGATTGTAATTTTTGGTTCTGTTGTGGGCTTCCGCTCGCAATCTCATTTATTTTATTTCCTTAAAATACTGCTGCGTAAAGTAGGCATCAAAAGTATGCAGGCATAGAAAGTGGTAAGTGGTAACCACCTTTTCTACCTTGTCTGAGTTAAAATGTTTTCATGTTGAAATAAAGACGTGCATCGAAAAGCTAAGCACACTTCCGATGTGTGGAGGTATTTTGCTGTCACATAAACATTTCGTTGACATCGCAAAACAGAGTAAGGAATTTCCTCAGCTGTTTCCTATCTGAAAATTTGGAATAAGTAATTCAGGAACCAAAAACGCGCGCGATGAACATCATCCCTCCTCGCGTGTTACAGTAAAAAAGCGCTAACTTTACATTCGTCAATGATCGCGTTTTCGAAAACTGCTTTCGGAAAAACACCAAAGCGAAGAGCACTACTCTCGTTGTTCACCGGTTCACGTTGGAAAGAGAGGGACGAGATAATGGTGCTGCGGTATGCGAAGGGAATTGTGCGAGATTCGAAGCAGCCGCAAGCACGTCACGTGCCGAGGTTCAGTTTGGTCTACAGCGAACAGCCGCTGGAGCTTTCGCGCTGAGAAGGCTAACGACGTTAATGGGATGTGCCACGCCACCACGGTCTCCTCGTAAATGACGCCCCAGATTTGGTCCCGCGGTAATTGGCTCGGGGTTCGACTGAAAACATTCCCTCCCGAGCATACGGATACCCTGATGGGAAGGAGCACGCTTGTTTGGACAACGGATGACACGGCGCGACATGGCCGCGCCTCGTTGGCGCCGGCAAACAAAAACTTCGTCACCGTACGGTCAACAGCGACCGGCGTTCTGTTGACCACGTTGTCTTAGCCTTCTACAAATAGATTCTGCTAGCCGATGCTACACTCACACAATAGATTTCGCGTGTACGTGTCTGCGTGTTAGTTGCCTGACCACGGAAACTCGTCATGTACATTGTCTCAGCAAGAGTCACGAAGAAAATCTACTACACTTGTGCCAAGTGTGAGCACAATGGTGTTCGCAATATATATATATATATATATATATATATATATATAGAGAGAGAGAGAGAGAGAGAGAGAGAGAGAGAAAGAATGATGCAGATATGCAGATCCAAAACAATCTTGTAATCTAACTGACTCGAAGCTTGTTGGAAGTAGCGAGGTAGCAGCCGTAGCAGATCAGACAAGGGCTGTCTGTTATTTTAAAAAAAAATAACGCGGTCGCTTCCTCTACAGCTGTTATGTAGCTGGTAGTTAGCACTTCCGCGTGATGAAGAAGAAACCGATGTATGATACTTGTCTAGGAAAGAATGTGGATAGGCGTAGGCTTAGAAAAATATGACACATATTAGATACATTTACGGGCTTCATACGGCTCCTGTACAGCTGAAGTTGTGTGGCATTGCCTATAAAGGGCGGCAAGTTTTTCAAGTATAGGAACCGCTCCACATTTCATTAAATCGACACTTATTCCATCTTCTCCTGCCACGTTTCCCTAGGGCATGTATTGCACAACCCTTCTACAACTCCGTCGCTAGTTACAGAAGGTGCCTCTGCATCCTTTTCGTCATTACCAAAAATGAACGCTGCGTGGCTGCTCTCGGTGAAGTACAGGTTAGTATACAGGTCCTCTGCTGCCTTACGCCATTATCAAAATTGCTGACGACATTATCCTGCTAATATTTTACTTCATACACCTTGTCCTGCCCTGCGCCAAGTAAGTTTTCTTCTCACTGATTTCACGTGCGCCCATTTTTTAGCGGTTGCGGAATCTTTGTGACGTTAGAATTTCGGATATTACTTCTGGCTGATCAGCTTTAACAGTTCAGCGAATTCTATCTGAACTTCTGAGATATACACTTTCATCTTTTGTCGTGTCTTTATTAGGTTCTTTGGTACTTGGAAAAGCTTACTTGCTTGTTGCCTTGGTAGCTTACGTCCCACATCAACATCTGCTTCTGAAATCAGCATAGTTATAATTTGATACATTACCTCTATGTTACCTTCATCATGTTCTATAGCTGCATACTTGTTTGCGAGCCCGAACTTGAATATCTGTTTAACCCTGATTGCAACTAGATTGACCTATTTCATCTTGACTAGTTTTGCTCATTTAAAGCGAAGCATTATATGTCTAGGCGAAATTGTATATGGCTAGGCGAAATCGCCTGTGTACAGAAAACTGTCATCATCAGCCTTGGCTCGAACGTCGTCGTCTTCCGCAGCTGGCTCGTTGGCGCCCCTCGGGTTGCGCTCTTGCTTGTGCTCGGCACGCGCTCGTGCCACTGCTACCAGCTTTCGTCATCTTCGTCTTCTTCCACAGCTAACTGCGTTGTCGCTCATCATTCCAGCGTAGAATTTCACTACTCTTCTGTCGTCGTAATATCACGCGCCCACGGGCCTACTCTGGGTATCCCCGTGAGCATCAGAGTAGGTCATTAAGGTCGCATGCGCATCCCTACATCGGGACTACGGCATGGGTGTGCGAGTGGACAGGGTCCCGGGGCACTCGGGCAGCTGCGGCAACGCTGCGGCCCACAGTGCAGCGAGCAAGCTGTTATTTTCCGGCTCATCTCCCCTGGGCCCAGTCCCTCTCATTCCTGTGTGCCTGGATCCGGAGGAGGAGCGCGAGCGACTTGAGGTGCAAGCGAACCCGGAGCTGACAGCCAAGGGGCTTCCTCGGGGCGCGCAAGTCCTCGTGCTTAAGGCCAGGAAGGGCGCAGCACTCACCGAAGACATCTTGGCTAAGTGGCGCGCGTACGCCGCTTCAAGGAAGACGCGAGGTCATGAGACGCAACGTTTGAACAACGAGGAGGAGGAAGAGACGAAGGCGAACGTGATGTCAACACCAGTGACGTGCAGTACGTGCGAGATCGGTGCTCGACCGACAGTCAGGCATCTATTGTGGGACTGTCCTGGTCGCGCGACCGTAAGAGACAAACACAAGGGACGCGCCATTACCTCACTGGAAGTATGGACCACGCCACCACCTCAGGCCGATGCCCAGCGCACTCTATTTATGGGAGTTTGTGCACGAGGCCGGCTTCACCGGCAGGTTATGAATGTGTAGTTTTTTGGGGGCGGTTTTGTAGCGAGAGCTACATTGGCCGTATTTTCGCCGTTTCGCTGTGGCCCGTGGCGGCACCGCGAGCTGAGCCGTTCCCTAGCAAACACCACAGCTGGCAGCGCCGCTCGCCGCGCCATCTGGCATGACGTCAAAGGAGGAGCCGGTGAAACCGCGTTGCAACAACTGAGGAGGAGCCGGCATTGAATCGTATATATAGAAGAGACTGAAAGAAACCAGGCTTCATCGTCGCAACCAAACCAAGACGAGGCAGCAAACCGCGGAGACGGAGGAAGAACGATCCGCACGCCTGGAGAAGCGTCGCAACTACGAAGCGGCCAGGCGAGTGGATTCAGATGATGATAGCGCCCGGAACGTGTTCAAATCACTGGACGACAACCCCATATCCTCCCGCATCACCGACCATCGGGCCGTCTTGGTGGCAATTTAGAAACAACAAGATGAAGATTTCCAAAATAAATGGGTTACACTTTATATGTCTTGTCTTTAAAGTAACCATAACTTAACGAGAGGTAACAACCAAACCTAGACACTCAGACGTACGAAGCTAAACGATAAAGATCTAACCGTAGAGAGAACCAAGCTAAGCACTAAGATTAACCGTTCGTCTCGCTACGCACACCCAGGCATAACTGAGTAAAGCCACAGCCATTTTTTTCTTTGTTACCCCTGCTTAGGCCACTGAGCCATCCTTTTCATTAAAGTTCATTCTCTCTCTCTGACGGCGTAATGAGGAGACCGCGTTTACGGGGATATGAGTCATCGGTTAAGTGGGTATGCGCCATTCATTGCTTACGTAACGGACAAATTTAATTTTGAAACAATTTAATTTCGAATAATCGCAAGCGGCAATGGCGGGCGAATGCTGCTAACCACGGCGCGAGACAAGACATCGAACCCAAGTGACAGCGCCGGACTGCGGGCATACAGTCGGTGACGTCGTTCTCTCCGTCGCAGCCGAACGTGTGTGTAACCTCATAATTGAGAAATACTTCAATGAACCATCGCGATTAACCCAGTGATAAACACCGGGGCCGCACGTGTCAGTTTCGCTGGTTAACCATTTTCACGCAGTGGAAGGGCCGACGAATTTTTGTTCTCTTGAAATTGAGAGAAATCCTAGATCGCAATTATCTATGATCGCTGCCCTTTACCCTACCTAAAACTTCTACACCATGCACTATGGGTCGGCAGAGAGTGTGAAATCTATTTCATTTCTGGGTTCTTCATTGGGCTTTTCCAGGTCCACTTTCGGTTCCGCAAACAGGTATTCACTTTTCGGAGTCGATTAATGTACGTGAATTCAACCAACATCTCTTCTTTAGTATATTTAGAGTTGATGCCTTAGTTGCAAATCGCGTATCCTCTCACCTGTTCTCTCACCCCCTCCATGACTACCAGCTAGACAGAAAAAAGTAAAACGCTAGACCAAAAAGCAACGAGCGATAGCTTGGCTGGCCGGCAACATGATGGCGCACATTTACTATTCTGGGGACCAATTTTCGATGATCCTGGCGTCGCCGGTGTGACGACTTTGCCGATCACTACCTGGCACGCTGGAAACTTTTGGAAGAGCGCTAAACGAGCGGACAAGAAAGACAAGACGTGGGCACTTTAAACGTCGGGCCATATCCGCTCCTTTACTGTTAACGAAGGAAAAGTAGCAGCGCACAAGATTAACATGGAAAGCATTCCATATGGCGAGACATATTGGTGAGTGCGTAAGCAATCGGCCAGTTCCTGTCGCAAGCCAAGCAAACAAATAGGCAACGAAGCCAGAGGAAGCATAGACACGTTTAATTCGGATGTAGAAGCCAGTAAGAGGGCGAGAAGTTGGCCGGTGAGGTTGTTTAATTGGTAAGACAGTACATGCGCAATGCGTAATAGAGGGTTCTGTTCCAACCTGTCGCAACGTATCTTTTCGTCCACTTTCCCTCCATGTTATCTCGGTATTTCTACATTTCAAGTAAACGCAAGAACAATGTTGATCTGTACTTTTTCTGGCTCCATTGTCCGTTAATTTGTAAGCTGGTGACCAACAAAAGTCGAACCTCTCGGATCATCTTTTTCATTTATACAAACTAAGAGTTAGACACGTGCGCATATCAACAAATGGATATAATCTGGAGAGAACATGGCGCATATGCACGCGCAATGCATGATGGTATATTTATTTGCATGCTAAACAGGTGCGCACTTTTAGACTTCCGGTGGTTAAATTATTTCGGCGTCCCCTACTATGTAGTGTGCCTCATCTCAATTGTAGTTTTGGCACGTAAAAACACCCAAGTTTGTTTCTTTCAATGTAAGAGCTCCAATGATTAGTTTTCTATTTGTTCCTGCACATCTCGCTTTATAACCTTTCTGCCTAAGTATTGGTGTCCCGTGACGTCCCTAGGCATTTCATGTCAAGCTGACAGGTCCCACATAATCGCTGAAAGACAGGGTGCCACAGGCTGCGGCAGAACTGTCCAAGCTTCGCACAGGCAAAAGTTCAGTCTTGTAGGTAACAAAAATTCGTAAGTAGCGGTCTCGACTGTGGTTTTCTTGCAAATGGAATTAAGCAGATGCTTGCGCATTAAGGTGGCGTCGCCTACTCCTGTCTTGTGATGTGTCAGTTTGGTCAGGTTGGTATGCTATAAAAAAATAATAAATAAGAACGAACTGGACAAAAAAAAACGAAATATCTGCACACCGCAAGTGAACTGCTGTGTGTGTAAGTACTTTTTTTTCTTTCTGCGTCCAGCTAGAGTTTCTTTATTCTTGCTCTTGTCTGACATGATCATTCTGCGCAAAACGATAATCCATGACAGAAGCATTGATTAGAAAAAATATCGTGGAATAATTTCTAAAGTTAGCCTAAAAAGTATAAGTGTTCAAACAACATAGATGTTCTTAGGCTATTGGCGCTCGTGTGCCTCTAGAGTGTCGCATTCGAAACAGGACACTCGCGAACACGGACACAAGAGCCACGGAAACACTAAGACACAAGAAAGCACGTAAAAACGAATACGCGCGAATCTAAAAGAACAAGAAGTTTTCTTCGACGTCCATGTGTTTTCGGCCCGATGAACCTACCAGTTGCAGTGCTTTCGATTGTATCAACATTAAGCACGCTGTCGAAAGACAAGCCGCAGCGCAGTTGTGCACGAAACATTGTTCATAAAACCATTTCTTCGGCGTCACCCTATCGGTAAATGATTTTGTTACTCTCAATTCTCCTCAAGAAATTCGAGGTTGTACAAAGACGGAATCAAGGCACAGAAGAAAGCCAATACCATTGTGACATGTGAACGAGAGCAGAACCTCGATGCCTGTGCTGCCAACCTTCGAAGCCAATTCTCCTTTATATTGGACAATGCATGTGCCGAGATTTCCTTACATGTATGCAAAATGTGGTAGTTTTTCAATGTAATTTATATACAGCTAACTCTTCGTACTATGAAAATAAGCTACAAATTTTATAGCTACAATGTGTTTTTCAGCTCATTTTAAAATATGCCGATATAGAACTGAGTGGAATCAACCCTAAATGTGCGGTAGTGCAAGTTGTTATGCTGATAAGAAAACGTTCCTACTTACAAAAGTGCTGATTTCGGCTAGTTCGGTGAACATCTACAGATATATCAAACAGCGCACATACACAGAACTAAGGGAAGACGACCACAAGAAGCTGCTATCACTGATACTTTGTTCTTGTTCAAACTTCATTCGCACGTACTATAGAGCAATGTGGCAAGATTACATGCACTCGTATTTTAATTGTAAGGCAGCTTGAGCGCCTGGATCATCTTACAGAATGTAACTGTAGCATGACAGTGTGTTAAGTCATGACACAAATTTTAATGCTGTGACTATTTTTTGTAACATGCCGGGGACATGACGTACCAACACTAGAGTCACGTGCTTGCTTACATGTCATTCTCAGCGAAGCACGGGCATTCGCGGCCAATTGTTAACTTTTCTCCAAAGCAAAACTCACCCAAACACTTCAAGATTGTGACTCTGCCCAAGGTTTCTCTGCATATGGGTGCTTCCTGGTAAATCTTAATATACGCTTGCATATATAGTGGGCCCTTTAGCGCCACGACTGCATTATCGTGGACGCTGCTAGGTATATGTGTCCGCTTACACCCAGAGTCGCCCTTGCTGCTTTGTTTGGTGTTGTAGCATGCGTTTGTTTTACCGGTTACAGATAAATATTTCGTTCAGCTAGACGTAAGAACAGCAAAAATCACAGTAGCTCTACCCTGTCATCTACTTAACAAGATGCGTGCACTGCGCCCAAGCACAATCAAAACTCATGCTTCGTAGGGTAGTGCGAATGTAATTTGCGATGACTGAAATAAAAACAAGCCATAACGTCAGCAGTTCCACTGATTCAATGTCCTATCTCGAACGTTCCCCGTATTTGAACAAATTTCTAATTTTCCCTGAACCAAGGCGTAAAGTCCTCAGATGAAGGGAAATTCGCCTAGAGTTAGTAACATTGGTTGATGCCCACTTCCGCTGGTGCCATGCAGTAGAGAGACGATGCAATGAGGTCATAAAATTGGAAACAAAAGAAAAATAACGACGAAACGTAGGCACATTGCTGTAATCGATAGTGTTCCTTTCCTACATGCACCGTTCACGTCAAGCCGATTCAAGTGATAGCACGGATAAAAAGCCGCTTGGACCACTGGCAAAGCGTGAGCAAAAATAGTATTCGAATCAAATCGTTACATTATCCCGGTCCTAGGCTGCTTACAGTGACTTCGAGTTTCTAGATGGGCAAGAATGAAGCTACGGAGTAAGTGTGATAAACAAAATAAATATTTTATAAAAATAAGGTGAATGCATTGCACAACTGTTTGGGACATGGTCAGGAACTGCAGACAAGCGAATGCAAGATTCATGAGCTCGGGAACGATATTGAAATATAAGTAGTTTGAAGGATGGTTCAGCCTGGCTTTTCAGTTTTTTCCTGATGGTCAACTCGTCGGGTGTGCGCAGTGCCAAAAACAGTCGCAGCGACAGGTTACGCGGGCGTTAGCGTGCTCCAACGCGAGCAAGTCTCCCGCTCGTTCCACTACTCTTGTTCTTTTCGGGAGTCGTTTTATTATTCGGCGCGCTCATTGCTCCGTAGTTTTCACCTGAGCTGGATCTCAGCTTTCGCCACTCTTCCACATTATTACCTACGCCCATAAGATTCCTGTGATACGCGCGCAGATTGAAACGGAGTTGGATAAGGTTCCACGACTCAGTCAACTCATGGATTTCATTGTGAGGAAGCCAAGCATGCGTATCAACGGACATTTGCGAAGCTTCAATTTGCTGGAATGATTTGAATCGTCGATAATGCCATCCAGTGACTTTAACTATCCCACGATTCGCGTCGCTGCCTTCCTTTTAGACAGTGAGGTCGTTCTTTATCTACATTTTTCCCCGTGCACTGCTGCACAAACGACGAAGGGTGCTACATGAGCGGTCACTGGTTTCAACGCATTCTGCATGTTTTCTCGTCGATCACTCGTATTTCGTCGGTACTACGAAAAAGCCAGATGTCGGAGCAGATTTGGCTGTAGAATCAATCCATTGAAGGAAACGTCCCTATGCGATACAGGTTGCGTCGCCTATCCTCAATTTGCTTGACGTTAATATTATGATAATGTTGATTTCCGCGTTATGGCATGGGCGTAAATGAATTAACCTGTCGGTTAGGCAACGACAGCTATGGTAAAAGTAGAAAAAATACAGCTTTGCAGTTGGCTGAAGCCAAGCCACAGTCTAGGGATGACTGGTGCTGTGATCGATACCGTACCTATTCAGCTACAGAACTGAGAGCTGCAGTATTGCAGGCAAGCAGTAGCAGTGCTTCGAGCAGGTAACGGATAGATAAGCAGTACCTCTGAAGCCGAAAGAAAATAGGGCTGTTGTCATCTTCTACGTACACTATTGATTTCTCATCTTTCGCCGCTCCGAATGACCACCTTACCGAGAGTGCCTGTGCGCCGGTGTCCACAGCCGCTGACGAATGGTGAAATACATCGGTTGGAAACAGAAGCGAACCGCAATGCGTGCGTTGGTGCTGTCGAAGACAGCATAATGTCCACCATCAATTTGCGTGTTTCTACGTACTGGACATAAACCGTTCGTGTTGAAGAGGCAGTACAGAAAGTTCTGATGCGACTAGTGCCTTCTCAATTCTACCTGAAACGGCTGTGTAATGGAAATGACTGGCAATGCAAAAGGTGCTTTGAACTGTAAAAGATAAGCATGTCTATAAGCAGACCGACTCACGTTGTCACCATGTTTTCTTTTATTTATTGTCAATGCGTGCTTTGTAACCTTGCTTGTAACACCCTGTGCTCAACAGAATACATACAAAAAGCCACAGATAATTGGTAAGCCTTCAGGCCGCAACTTTCAATAAAAATGTTAGACTAAAATGCTTCGAGTGTGGCATGTGTGACTAAAATACTACAGATGCAACATTTCAGTCACAGATACGACACAGATATCGTAGATGCTACCTTTGAGTCGATACTGAATGACAACGCCCAAATGTCACATCTGCGAGAACTACACAGCGGTTACAAAGACGCGCTTTCCTTACATTAGGAGCTGTCCCATATCAAAGCAGGTATTCGCATGGCACACATTTACAACATTAGGATTCGTGGAGCCTAGCGTGCACTAGATGACTTCCACATCTGTTCAAGCATCGCCTACATCAGCGACATTCATTGCACACACAAAAATGAGCTTTATGTTTGGCACTACCAGTTCCTAATACTGGAAGATTGTGTTCTATAAGGCATCGCGGAAATTATTTTTGTACACTGCATCCGCAAACACGCGCACAACAACCTATATAATGTAAACCGCGTGTAAGAAAGATCTGTACATTACCTACGACACATCACACAATTTATTGCGAGAGTAAAGATGTGCTAGAATAGGTGCTAGTCGTAAATTAGCCGAAAACTTGTCCTGGACACTAACGTTCCTCCCAAGCGAGAAAGAGAACGAAAGAAAAAAACTCATGATTACCAATGATTCTCTTCCTGGAGCTGAATGCCCCGCAATAAAGGGCTAAGAGCGACTTCGGTTCGTTTTCTCAATGCTGCCACTACTATTAGACCAAGCCGAGAGTTCGTGCCACATATGCGGGCTTTGTCGTAATTGGGAAGCAGAGCGTCATTTTGCTGACTTGCTGTTTGTTCCGCAGTCCTTCTTGAAGGCCATTCCACCTCCCGCAGCGGTGATGATAGGTGCGGCCAACACAGCTCCGCAGTAGCTCTAAGTTATACTGCGATTAGGATTCTTAGGGTACTTCACACATTTTCCGAGTGCTAGATGTATGTGTATTGTCTCTAACCGCTTTCCCGTAAACGTGGGGCTCTGGGTAGTCGCGGACAGCTGTGCTGAGGCAACAGGGTTCGACACCAACCGTCGCACGAACTCGAGTCAGCAGGTATGTGCCACTCTTTAACACACATCTTTGACACAGACGTGGGCCACTGCGGATGTGGGAATAGGTACGTGGCATAGGTATGTACTGCAGCTTTTCCCAATATACCTCTTTCACGCTGACTTGCATCACTCTGCATGTGCCACACGTTATGTGTCGATCTTCATTGAACCTCATTGATTCCAACTTGGGTTGCTGGGTACATTCCAGTAGGTGTGCACCGCTCTTTACTGAACATCGTCGGCGCCAACTTCGGTAATTAAGTAATTGCTACTATACATGTTTCGCTTTATAATGAGAAACAAAGATCCTTTTAATTTCTACGGTGCTCGGCGGAATCTAAACCGCACCGAGCTCGGAATTTACGGCCCCGCCAACTTATGGTGCAGCGTGCCAAGCAGCGCGTACTTGCAGCAGTGCAGCGGGAGAGGTGCCCAGCTACATTTGTAGCAGTGTTTCGCAGCGATTTTGACCAGCAGAAGGTACTATTGCAAAAACCATTTTACATGGAATCTTCAAGAACAGCATTCCGGCGCTTTATCAATTAGGCTGCGCCAGGAATGTACTGGTTACGTGCCGCTTTTCAACGACCTTCTCGCCAACTTGGGTCACTGAGTGTATGCAAATGAGCGTGCGGCCACAGAGGGAACAATGTTATGCGTTAGAACGCACGGGCGCGATACGAATCTCATTCCAGAGGCGACGCGCTGGCTTCGCGGTGACTGTGTTAGATGGAGCGGGGTGTTCATAGAGAAGCCGGAGAGAGGAGTCGAGCTGCAGTACGCGCCTGATACATAAGACGTTTCGACGGTGGCAATACGTCGTGGCACAATATTGCTTCAACGCGAAGGACATTTCTGACAGCAGTCGTCGTGAGGTGGGTTCTGCCGAATTTTTTTATCGTGCCATGGAAGACGTTTGCAACACGGAACTAGAAATAACTCGCCAGAAATATGAAAGCTTTACCGGCCTATCTATATCACTACAGCCTCCGGCACACCGACTCTTTGATGTGTACGATGTGGAGATGCTCTTCAATGAACATCGTCGGTGCCAACATCGGTAGTTAAGTAATTGCCACGCGACTGGCCCCTCGCGCAAAGTGCCTCGAGAGGCCAGTCGCGTGACAATTTTCGTGTATTCGCCATCTTCTTTCGCACTTGGCAAAAGGTTTATGTAGAACGTATTGAGCCACAGAAAGCTTTAGCGGGTGTTTTTCATGTTACTCTACAATTTAGTCATTCACACTTTTCATCTAATTTATTATTTGAGAAGCTGATTCAATAATTGGGACTAATTATGTAATTAGCCAGAATTGAAAACTTAATCTGAGTATCTCCATGTGAAGGCCAAGAACATTACCTTGGTTCTGTCCAGCTACGCGGCATTTACATATTTATATATGTACACCCTGTACATACATGCATTGGACTCTGGTGAACAAATTCCTCGTTGAAGGCACTGTGCGCAACAGTAAGTCATTAAAATCTTTTGATGTGCAGTGGGTGCACTGACTTGAACGTGCCTAGATTTAAAAAAAGTTATTGATGAACTTTTACAGAATTATGTTGCCTAATATAACCACTTACGCTTATGTGTACTAATTCTTAGGTAAATAATGAGTATTTCAATGTACACAAATGTAAGTTGCACGTGTTTTAATTTTATGTATTTAGGTGTTATAGCCCTTACAGACTGATGTTTGCGCATTTTGCACTGAATAAAATAACAATGTATTACGCTGTGTGTGCTATTTTGTATGTGCTCTATAAGTTATTACTATATTCTATGATAAGCAAAGCGAGAACAAGGTAAAAGCAGGAGCCAATGTTTCGACAAGTGGACTTCTGTTTTTCAAGGCGACATATGCGCCTTGGTAAAGAAAAGTCCACTTGTCGAAACTTTGGCTCAGCTGCTTTCACCTTGTTTTCCTTTTGCTTATCTTCTTAATTTCCATCTCCCTCCTTTCCCGTGTTTTCCCTACTATATCGTATGTATTTTGAGAATGGTGGTGTGCTATGTACAACTCTGAGCGATTTAGGTTGCATTATACAGGAAGCAAGAGCGGCTGTCTGCCTTTATAGTATTTAGCTCTTGCCCCTCATTCTTTAGCAAAGGAAACACCATAAGCTATTGAATTTAACTAAGCTTCATTTAACTGCTCCTTTAGTGAAAGGAGACTTTCTCTAACTTCAAGGCATTAAAGGTAGCCCCGTTCTGCTTCGTACACGCCTCGGTACGCTTAGTTCCGAAGTTCTGTTTGCACAGGCATTTCAACCTTGTGATCAGAAAAAGCGCCTTAGCAAGGCCTTCGAAAGAGCACGATAAGTCAAAAAGCAAAGCAGCAAGAGCCGAACACTGGAGATACGTGAAGCCGTTATAGAAGAGTTATTGCACCTGCATATTCCCTTTATTTCTCTTTATGCCAGCTGCATCTCTACTCGACGTCGTCCTTCGGATTCTCTCCAATTTGGTCCACCCATGCACTATACAGCCACTCACTTACTTAAGCGATGGCGTTGTTCGTTGAGGATTACCGCGGAAAAGACGCACTTAGATTCCCGCCCTTTCTATGTCGGTGGTGATCGCCATTGCACGGAGACTCGCAGGACTGCTAGGCCCTTTCTCTGTGTATACTGGCATTATTTTCGGAGCTCATGGAAAGGCGGCCTTTCCCCTACCCCATATCAAGTGCGCCAGTATAGTTCTTTGAAAGGGAGGACCTCATGATTTAAGTTAAACGAGGAGAGAGAGAAGACAAGTGGGAGCAGCTTAAGTAGGAGCCGGACGGCGTTTGTGTTTTTAAGGCCATTTCTTTTTAGCCTCCTCAATGTTTGAAGGCATTCTATAGAAGTGAATTACAATTTCACGCTTCCTGTCACGTATTCTCACTGACATGGCGGCGCTGACCTCCAAAACTAGCCATCCAGCACCGATATGATCATACGTAACGATAGCGTACTTCTTGTTCAGGTATAAGCATACAATAATAGGTCGTAGCATCCGTTGGCAGTTTAGTATAAGAGAGGTATGCACTTTACTCCTGAGCACTGTGATTCCTGCAGCTACCTCTTTCAGATGTGAGCCATTCTTCTCTGAAATACAAATTATAGCAAAAGGCAAGAACACGTTAGCGAGGAAAGGTTTACAATCCTGGCGCATATAGAAAAACACGGCAACAGGTGCATCAGTGGCACGTCCGTGTCCCTGTACCGGTCACAAAGCGCCTTGGTGTCACTTGCGAGATAAAAAAAAATCATTTATGAGCTTGCTTTCTCTTGTTCGGTCTGTTGTTTTGCGGTACTGCTGGTGCCTCGAGTTTTGTATCATATTTAGTCGAATTCCGAAGAACTAATAAAACAGTTGGTAGTGGCGCTTGCCTTATGTATACTTCTGAGTACGGGTGAATTTGCGCCTGACTTCTGGTACCACCTGTGACGTCTTTTGAAGCAGACGGCATAGGTGCCTGAAACTCCGAGCAAATGGACGAGTTAGATGATCATGGTAGGGAGCGTTGCCCCATTATGAAGAAGAAAAAAGTAAAGATATGCAGCCTGATAGATGTGTCGGATGTCCTGCAACATCTATACGCCTCTCTGCAGGTTGTTGGGTACGCGTTTGAACTGTGGATAGCCGAGAAGGGAGGTTTGTGCAGCAGATATCATGGACGATAATACCGTTGTTCCGATCGTGAGCCTCTGGTGCAGAAGCTGTGTCGACATTTGTCGGTCGATCGTTGTTTGCAGTAGGTTTAGTACTTGTGCCAGACATTGCTCGCGCAATCCCCTGCAAGAGGATTGGCCGCATATTGATAGCTTCGTCTCAACCATCGAACAAGTTGGTCCCTAATTCCGTAAAGCGCTACCTCTTTGTTTAAGTGCTCACTGTACTTCAGATAAAGCACCAATGCGATTCCAGAAAGAAATGTTTAGAGCCAGATGGTTTAACCGTCTACTTCAAAGCGCCGGAATAGAAATGGTCCTAAACCAAAGCCTTGCAATGGAAGCCTTGAAATCTGGGTTCTAGAAGACCAGTCACATATACACTTATACAGTGACAATGTACTGGGCTAACAGCTTCGATTTGAAGCTAGTTCATGAATACGAGGCAAGTGTATCGTGCCTTAGATCATTAGTGCTCTGGTGGAATTGGCTCAAGACGCGCATATCAAATGAGTCACTTGAAGCAATGATGCAATGAATGCCGCAAGTTGTCTTGAAGTTTTAATTTTGTGAGAGAATAGAACCTCCCGGCCTAGAGTTTAAGCAAATGCCATTAGAATCTCTTAAGAAAACCAAATCATACCGACCATTTTCCCCGTTTTTTTTCTCAAAAGTTTTTATTTTATTGTTCCATTAGCGTACTTCCAAAATGAAGCAGAAGCAGATGCCACTAAAGTAACCTCCGGAGACACGAACACAACTAGGGTACATAATCACTCTTCAAGGTGGTTTTCATTATCTAATGTTATGTTATGAACTCGAAAAACAATTTTTAATGTTTATATATCGCGATTATATGCAGAAAACTGTGTTTCCACGAACGCGAAGAAAAAAAACGATCTGCATCATCTCCTCACGTTTATTATGGTAAAAAGTGTATTTGATTGCCTAAACGCAGAGATGAAGATGGAACTACGTGTAGTACATTGCCATTATCCTGCCGCGTCTGAAATTTTCACGCTATCTCAGTGATTTCGAAACATACCTGAATATTGCTTTCGGGTGTCTGGGACAACACCCAGGTCGATAAATTTGACAGTAAGTTAATCTGAACTAAATGCCAAATTTCTCGATAGTGGTTTACAAGAATATGAGTAAACCACTTCTTTACAGTTACACATTAACCGTAGTTCATACCCAGAATTGATATTTTTCGTAATCACTTCCGAGTGAATTTCGAAAAAAAGGTGCAGACAATGCGCAGTGTATTGACCAAGGGGTCTTGGAGGATAATATAGAGCCCACAGCTTCTGCGGTGTTGAACGGACTACTCATCATCGCATTTATGCTTTTACGATGCCTGTACGAACCGGAAATCTAAAGCAACTGCAATATGTTTAGCTGCTGGCACGAGCAGGTAAGCATCCCAACTTTGTCGTTCACAAGCTTCGTGTGGGAATTGCGCTCCACAACGCAAAAGCGATATGACAGCACACTGTCACTCTTTGCAGATTCACGTCTTACATCGAAGCTGTTCGCCTCTAGTTGGTGGGGATTTCTAGCGGCCGTCGTCTTCATAGAAAAAAAAAGAACACCTTCGGCGATTGAAGCGAAAAATCTTACACTCTTTGGTGTCACGCATGCAACATACAGCTCAGTATTCGTTTCGATAAAGAACAAGCACGAAACAGGCATCCAAACAACATAACTGATGATAAGACGCTCCTGCTAACAATGCGAAGCACGTTACGTGTCCCCGCATACCTGTCCCGGTAAAGATTACTGTCGTGGAAGCTGCCGCGGCGACGGCAGCTAGCGACGTGGGGAGTAACGTCACTAGCCTTTCACATATAAATGAACCAGCCTAGCAACTGATTTCATTGTTGTTGCAACACAGCTATGGGTAGGCAACACATACTTATGACTCCCGAGGAGCAGGGTGAATACGAGGAGCGGTAAAGGGAAAAGAAACGGCAATATGACCAGCGGCCGCGTGCTGCCCCTGGTCGTATTGCCGTGGAATTCCCGCACAGGGAAGCCCGCGCATCCACATTCTCCTGTGGCTGAATAATGCGGCGGAGGAGGCAATGAGCAATAGAGCACTGCATACCCCGCTCAGCAGTTGTAGTGATGGTTTTCAACAGCTTCGTTGGACATGCACTTTCGCAGGGCTGGGATGGTGAGTGAAATATTTTTATATCTCCATGGCACAGTGGAAAAAATCAATACCTGTGGTTACTGTTTTATGTATTTTGCCTGCCTGTCTCATCATTGTCATCATCATCAGCCTGTATATTATTTCCACTGCTGGACGAAGGCCTCTCCCTGCAATCTACAACTAGCCCTGTCTTGCGCTAGCTGATTCCAACTGGCGCCTGCAAATTTCCTAACTTCATCGCACCACCTAGTTTTCAACCTGTCTACTTGCACCTTAATCGCTTATCCGCAGCAAGATTTAGCGGGACACTATACAAAATGACATAAAGCATAATACAAATAAAGTAAATAAACTCACTCAATTATGCTTTAGGGCAAACTGTTGGCCTATAGTTTGTATCGTGGTTTCAAATACAGGCAGCCTAATCGAAATCTGAACAAATGTGATCAGAAACATTTTACACTAGTAAAATGTCGTTGTTGTTTTTCGCCACGCTTTTCGTTGCTCACGCTTCAGTTTAAACGATATTTTAATTTTACTTTGAGTCAATACACGCCACGTTTTCTGACGCCTAAATATACATTATTTTTCTCGGAAGCTACGAAGTGGTGAGTCCCGTGTTTCCCGTTTGTAGTTTCACATCACTGCCGTTATAAGGTGCTAGTGACCTCGGTAACAGCTGCCTTGATATTTCTAAGAGTAGAAATATCCAGTGTCCCATGGCAAGATATTTGGTAAATATTTCAAATTACAGCGCCGGGTTAATGAATAGGGAACACAGAATAAAGAATGCTACCACAGATTTCGCAAAAAGCTCCTCACCCACTCCCTCTACTGCTATCAAAAGCAACGCTGCTGCATATGCACTGTAAAGAAGAAATTAACCTGCCTAAAAGACGTCTAGTCGGCGTAAATACCAATTAAATGGGCTACACACTGCACCAGCTGAACATAAGATGTCAAGGAAACATTTCTCATTTATGTTCCAGGAGCTCTCGGACCACATTTTGCCGCTTTGCTGTAACAAGGCTCTCTCTCTTATGGATGCTGGAACGCCATTGTTTGTCGTATTTTATATTATCCATATAAAGCTTTCTTTATAGTCTGAAGTATTGTGCACGCTTTGTCATATTCTATTAAGTGGTTTTGTTTTTATTCCTCCTTACACTTTCAGGATTTTGCTGCACCTAATTTATCACGGATGATCCACGTTTTTATTATTGTTCGTGGACGTATGAGGGCTAATTTCATGCTTCGAAGTTGAGGAGGAATAGACAGCACCATTTCCTGCTGTCAAAATCTAAGCAACAGAACTACAAAAATTTCTTCCACAACACAATTAGAAGTGAGCAAACTATGCGGACATTATGCAGTTGCTGGGTGCTGCAAACGGGGGTTCTTCCACCGTGAAGCGGTACTTGAAGCGACTGCATATTTCTGCTATCCGGCAGACGCCAGCCAGTCGTTGAGCGAACACGAAGTATGTCATTTTTAGTCTTTGTGGAAAAGATGTGCGGGCATATATATGTGTCAACGATTCTTTTGGCTTATTGTTCTATGCTCTCATTATACTGTCAGGGAATTGCTTATATACGACTACATGTCTATAAACTCAGCTTGCTATCATTCAAGAGCGCTAGACAACATTGAAGAACGTTAACATATGTCGAACATCTCTGTACAGAGTGACAGACGAATAGTGGTTTCATTTCCGGCCTGAAGACGGTGCTACCGCCGTTTCGTCCCGTGCATCTCTGTCGTAATCTGTAGCATGTGGTAATGGTGTAGAAACAATTCAGCAGATTCTGGAAGAATCTCCGAGCATCCATCTAAAGCTTAATGTGGAAGTAGTTCGCTTATGCGTGATGGTAGCTTTTAAGGACAATAAAGGGAACACATGAGTCTATGTTGAGCACTAGCAAAAAAACGCACTGGCTGGATGGTGGCTCAAAGGAAGGGAAAGCAAGTAATGAAGTGAAATTTGTCATGTAAAAATTGTTGCTTAGCGTATACGAGTATTTAATGATTTAGATACAACAGACAGTTTAAAAGAACGAGCAAGCAAAGACCTAATTTTGAAGGGGAAGCCCACGTTATTGTCATCATTATCATAAGACAGAAGTTCACAGAAAAGTGCCCGGACGAAGACAAGTCGCCCCTTGTCAAAAGATTGGCTTTGGCGACATTTCATGTTCGACGACTGGTAATTTAATCTATCCATGCCCGTTTCAGCCCTGCAGTTACCTCGGCCTTAAAGCAAGCGACAGCGCATGCTTGATTACAGTAAATGAATCTCATTGGTACACTCCCAGATAGTAAAATAAAAAAGATCACATTCTAGATTGTCAAGGGCACTTTCTAGGTCAACCTTAACTTGAACAGCCAGTGCTATGGCGGGGCTGATGATTCGCTCTGATGCCAAAGCGACATGTACACTTTGGATGTTCGAGCATTTAAATAATGATCTCTGACGATGATTCCTTGATTAAAACCGGTGGGCGAGCATGAACGCCGAGCTACAGCTCTGATATATCAGATGTTTTAAATGCAATAGGGCAATTCAGAAAAAGCAGCAGTATTTAGTAACCTCAATTCACGGCGGCAGTGGACACAGTAAATTCGGGTATATGCGCCAATACGTAAGGTATTTAAGACTATATGACTAACTGACGTTACAAGTTATAGAATAAGCACGCTGTTCGAGGCACGAATGCGTTCACGAAAAGCTCTTGTGCGCTTTCACTCCCTGTACTGGGTGGCCGTGGTTGCGGTATTAGCGATTACTTTGTTGATGGATGCTTTTCATAAAATGAGGTAGCAACCACTTTTCAGCATGTTGGTGCACGGTGTGCTAAAAAGAAATAAAATATGCAATCCAAGTCCCGGTTAATTCAGCGCATGTGAGGTGTATAGCGCAAACTCAATACACGGGACCGAACGTCGGAAGGGCGCATACGGAGAACGACTATATAACAACTGAAGTTTATTGCATGCTTTGTCGTCTTTGCCGCCGCTATACGTTGCGTGACAATTTCACGCTTTTTCCCAGTTCAACAAGAAAATAACATTCGCAGTGACACCTGCCTACCATCGTAGGTAGGTGTCACTACTATAGTAGCGTTTCGGCACTTTAGCAGACACATTGGTTCAGGTATTGAAACTTAAACTTCACCAGAAGTCACCGCGAATGCCATATTTATTTTATTACGCTATAAATACTAACATCTGCTGTTTTCACAGGTGATTGTCTAAATATAGCAGCGTGGCGAGTCATGAATAAATCGTCCTCATCCCCTAACAAGATGCCAAACACTTGCTGCCGCGTCAATAATAAAAATGACTACAACAAAGCGTTGCGCAGAGCACGCTCAGCATAAGGAGAGATCGTTTACAGCACTTGCTTGGCTTGAGAGAGTATTCGACATAAAATAGGTCGTACGATGCACGGATAAAGAAATAGCAATCCCCTTTCATGACAACCCACATCGAGACAGTAAACGAAATAGGGGCTCAGTGGCCAAGTACGCGTAAATATTGCTAGGGAATCAGTCAGATAGGTGGGAAGCCCGTGCTTGCTTCTACTGCAGTTGACTGATATATAGCCCAAGGCTGTATAGTGACGATATAAATTTTTAATACTGATTAAAATGGCACAAAAAAGAACCAAATGTTGGATTATGTGTTGGGACACTTAAACGCCGAGGTTAAAACAGAAACACAGGTGACAATAAAGCTCTAGAGCATGCACGTGAGTACAAAGCAAATAGATAAGAAAATAAGAATAAGGTTCTAGCACACCTACACCATAAAAAAAAATAATACGTTCTGAGACTTACACGCCAAATCCACGATCTGAACATGGGGAGTGGGGGGAGAGAAGGGCTTAGAGGGTGGCTCGGCATTAAACTTGGCCACCTGGAGTTCTTTACCATGTCCACAATGCCCAGTAAAGGACCGTTTTTGTATTGCGCCCCCATCGTAATGCAGCCGCCGCGGCCGGGTTTAAACCCGTGACTTCGAACTGAGCTGCGCAATGGAATTTCGCACTGGGGTTGCAGAGGGCTTGTCGTAAAAGAAACTAGCTGCTATGTCAATACATAAAATTCAATTGTTACGTTACCCGAGAAGTGTCATCGTTTTACTTCGCGATATACTAGAACAGAAAAATGCTTTGCCTGCTGATATATACGCGTGTTTCCTGACAGGGCATCGCAAGAACACGAAGGTCGGGCACTTCCTCTGCTCTTACTCTTTTGATCTTGATGCGCTCATCCAGCTTGCACAACTTTCAAGTTAAACAACATGCCCCTGGTTCCAAATGGGAGCGAAAATTTTGACGTTCAATTAACGGACAGTAGACTGCCCCAGACGCTCGTTTCGGCGCTGTCCTAATATCTGGGGCGACCTGATTATGTTTCTCTTCGTTGCTGTTCACAGGCGGGAAGCTTACATATTATGGTAGAACTTGCCCCAAAGTTTAACTCAAGCAATGGGAACCAGCAAACGATTGTATCAGTGATACTTCCCTTTCATAATGAATGCCGCTGAACGTGCATACTTTGCACCAAATTAGTGACATTAATGTGTGTTACTTAGCGTCTTGTGCACATTTCTTGAGTCAGACGCGCAGGCGCGCCCTTCATGTATAAAATATCTGCCAATGGGAACGTAACGGCATAAACAATCGCATAAACGCGTTAATGCATAAACAATCACATAAACGGTCCAGGAATACCACCACAACACAATAACTTAGTACGGAGGCAACAAAGTGGAGAAGAATATCGCTGGGTTACCTCCTGCACTCTGCATGATTATGTCCGAACGAAATAACCAAGTATTACTCGTGCTTGCTCACTCAATGCAATCCATTGCACACACGTTTACGGAGTTGGCGTTTGTGTAGGGCATAGGAGCATGCTCGAGGTCTTTGTTTTCTGATTGTCCAGATTTGCTTCGGGGAACACTTCGGCGGTAAAAAAACACAAGTATAGCTTAACCAGGACGCTAACTGTCAATTGAATATTTGTGTAGCAACGGCTATTGGTACGAAAATTGGTGTATACACGTTCATTATTTATTCGAAATCAATGCATTGTTTCTGTACGAATTGTGCATTTTCTCTTGTCAGCTTTCCTGGCGGTGTATATAGACGATTTTATATTCGATTCAGGAGCGCCGCCATCTTGGGCTGTTACACAAACAATTTCTTAGTTTTATGATAAGTTAAGTCACGTAACATGGTCATGAAACGCTGAACGCATTCATACAACTGTTGCATGCTTTTGAATCGACTGTAGTACCGTAAACTTTGTTGTTAAAGACATGAAACAGTAGCGTTATCAGCCCAAGATGGCGGCACCTAAACACTTTCATAAAATGGTCTATATAATAAAGCGCTCCTGGGCGGCTGTGTCCTAACAGGCGTGACGCAATGTGTCAAATTCCGTTACTGCTACTGCTACGAACTGCTACGAACTATGGCTACTATTCTCCTAAACTAGGATGTACTATACCACAATCTTTTTTTTGTGTGTGTGTGGCTACGCAAGTCTTGGTCAAAGTCGGACTCACCGTCCCTACGGGTCCTGGCAAGCCAACTCGTGGACAGAGGTTCAGTGGGCATCGGCAGTCCAGCGGCGGTAGCCGGCTG
>NC_051159.1:43762205-43879711 GCF_013339745.2 Dermacentor silvarum | reverse complement strand
ATTCTGGAAGAATCTCCGAGCATCCATCTAAAGCTTAATGTGGAAGTAGTTCGCTTATGCGTGATGGTAGCTTTTAACGGACAATAAAGGAACCCTGAGTATGTTGAGCACTAGCAAAAAACTCACGGCTGGATGTGGCTCAAAGGAAGGGAAGTAATGAAGTGAAATTTTGTCATGTAAAAATTGTTGCTTAGCGTATACATATTTATGATTTAGATCAACAACAGTTTAAAAGAACGAGCAAGCAAAGACCTAATTTTGAAGGGAAGCCCACGTTATTGCATCATTATTATAAGACAGAAGTTCACAGAAATGCCCGGACGAAGACAAGTCGCCCCTTGCAAAAGATTGGCTTTGGCGACATTTCATGTTCGACGACTGGTTAATTTAATCTATCCATGCCCGTTTCAGCCCTGCAGCTACCTCGCCTTAAAGCAAGCGACAGCGCATGCTTGATTACAGTAAATGAATCTCATTGTACACTCCCAGATATTAAATAAAAAGATCACATTCTAGATTGTCAAGGGCACTTTCTAGGTCAACCTTAACTTGAACAGCCAGTGCTATGGCGGGGCTGATGATTCGCTCTGATGCCAAAGCGACATGTACACTTTGGATGCGAGCATTTAAATAATGATCTCTGACGATTTTCTTGATTAAAACCGGTGGGCGAGCATAACGCCGAGCTACTGCTCTGATATATCAGATGTTTTAAATGCAATAGGGCAATTCAGAAAAAGCAGCAGTATTTAGTAACCTCAATTCACGGCGGCAGTGGACACAGTAAATTCGGGTATATGCGCCAATACGTAAGGTATTTAAGACTATATGACTAACTGACGTTCAAGTTATAGAATAAGCACGCTGTTCGAGGCACGAATGCGTTCACGAAAAGCTCTTGTGCGCTTTCACTCCCTGTACTGGGTGGCCGTGGTTGCGGTATTAGCGATTACTTTGTTGATGGATGCTTTCATAAAATGAGGTAGCAACCACTTTTCAGCATGTTGGTGCACGGTGTGCTAAAAAGAATAAAATATGCAATCCAAGTCCCGGTTAATTCAGCGCATGTGAGGTGTATAGCGCAAACTCAATACCGGGACCGAACGTCGGAAGGGCGCATACGGAGAACGACTATATAACAACTGAAGTTTATTGCATGCTTTGTCGTCTTTGCCGCCGCTATACGTTGCGTGACAATTTCACGCTTTTTCCCAGTTCAACAAGAAAATAACATTCGCAGTGACACCTGCCTACCATCGTAGGTAGTGTCACTACTATAGTAGCGTTTCGGCACTTTAGCAGACACATTGGTTCAGGTATTGAAACTTAAACTTCACCAGAAGTCACCGCGAATGCCATATTTATTTATTACGCTATAAATACTAACATCTGCTGTTTTCACAGGTGATTGTCTAATATAGCAGCGTGGCGAGTCATGAATAAATCGTCCTCATCCCCTAACAAGATGCCAAACACTTGCTGCCGCGTCAATAATAAAAATGACTACAACAAAGCGTTGCGCAGAGCACGCTCAGCATAAGGAGAGATCGTTTACAGCACTTGCTTGGCTTGAGAGAAGTATTCGACATAAAATAGGTCGTACGATGCACGGATAAAAATAGCAATCCCCTTTCATGACAACCCACATCGAGACAGTAAACGAAATAGGGGCTCAGTGGCCAAGTACGCGTAATATTGCTAGGGAATCAGTCAGATAGGTGGGAAGCCCGTGCTTGCTTCTACTGCAGTTGACTGATATATAGCCCAAGGCTGTATAGTGACGATATAAATTTTTTAATACTGATTAAACTGGCACAAAAAAGAACCAAATGTTGGATTATGTGTTGGGACACTTAAACGCCGAGGTTAAAACAGAAACACAGGTGACAATAAAGCTCTAGAGCATGCACGTGAGTACAAAGCAAATAGATAAGAAAATAAGAATAAGGTTCTAGCACACCTACACCATAAAAAAATAATACGTTCTGAGACTTACACGCCAAATCCACGATCTGAACATGGGGAGTGGGGGAGAGAAGGGCTTAGAGGGTGGCTCGGCATTAAACTTGGCCACCTGGAGTTCTTTACCATGTCCACAATGCCCAGTAAAGGACCGTTTTTGTATTGCGCTCCATCTGAATGCACCCGCCACGGCCGGGTTTAAACCCGTGACCTCGAACTGAGCTGCGCAATGCAATTTTGCACTGGGGTTGCAGAGGGCTTGTCGTAAAAGAAACTAGCTGCTATGTCAATACATAAAATTCAATTGTTACGTTACCCGATAAGTGTCATCGTTTTACTTCGCGATATACTAGAACAGAAAAATGCTTTGCCTGCGGATATATACGCGTGTTTCCTGACAGGGCATCGCAATAACACGAAGGTCGGGCACTTCCTCTGCTTTTACTCTTTTGATCTTGATGCGCTCATCCAGCTTGCACAACTTTCAAGTTAAACAACATGCCCCTGGTTCCAAATGGGAGCGAAAATTTTGACGTTCAATTAACGGACAGTAGACTGCCCAACGACTCGTTTCGGCGCTGTCCTAATATCGGGGGTGACCTGATTATGTTTCTCTTCGTTGCTGTTCACAGGCGGGAAGCTTACATATTATGGTAGAACTTGCCCCAAAGTTTAACTCAAGCAAGGGAACCAGCAAACGATTGTATCAGTGATACTTCCCTTTCATAATGAATGCCGCTGAACGTGCATACTTTGCACCAAATTAGTGACATTAATGTGTGTTACTTAGCGTCTTGTGCACATTTCTTGAGTCAGACGCGCAGGCGCGCCCTTCATGTATAAAATATCTGCCAATGGGAACGTAACGGCATAAACAATCGCATAAACGCGTTAATGCATAAACAATCACATAAACGGTCCAGGAATACCACCACAACACAATAACTTAGTACGGAGGCAACAAAGTGGAGAAGAATATCGCTGGGTTACCTCCTGCACTCTGCATGATTATGTCCGAACGAAATAACCAAGTATTACTCGTGCTTGCTCACTCAATGCAATCCATTGCACACACGTTTACGGAGTTGGCGTTTGTGTAGGGCATAGGAGCATGCTCGAGGTCTTTGTTTTCTGATTGTCCAGATTTGCTTCGGGGAACACTTCGGCGGTAAAAAAACACAAGTATAGCTTAACCAGGACGCTAACTGTCAATTGAATATTTGTGTAGCAACGGCTATTGGTACGAAAATTGGTGTATACACGTTCATTATTTATTCGAAATCAATGCATTGTTTCTGTACGAATTGTGCATTTTCTCTTGTCAACTTTCCTGGCGGTGTATATAGACGATTTTATATTCGATTCAGGAGCGCCGCCATCTTGGGCTGTTAGCACAAACAATTTCTTAGTTTTATGATAAGTTAAGTCACGTAACATGGTCATGAAACGCTGAACGCATTCATACAACTGTTGCATGCTTTTGAATCGACTGTAGTACTGTAAACTTTGTTGTTAAAGACATGAAACAGTAGCGTTATCAGCCCAAGATGGCGGCACCTAAACACTTTCATAAAATGGTCTATATAATAAAGCGCTCCTGGGCGGCTGTGTCCTAACAGGCGTGACGCAATGTGTCAAATTCCGTTACTGCTACTGCTACGAACTGCTACGAACTATGGCTACTATTCTCCTAAACTAGGATGTACTATACCACAATCTTTTTTTTGTGTGTGTGGGCTACGCAAGTCTTGGTCAAAGTCGGACTCACCGTCCCTACGGGTCCTGGCAAGCCAACTCGTGGACAGAGGTTCAGTAGGCATCGGCAGTCCAGCGGCGGTAGCCGGCTGCTGCGGCAAAAGCGCCAGTAGCAGCATCGACGCCGTCGCGACCACCAGCGCCCACAACTGTCGTGTCCTGCGAAGTGCCGGCGAACACGTGTATTCCTCAGTTCGGCAACAGACCGCCGTCCAGCTTCGCCGCGACGTCCCCGTCGGCGGCATCAGCCGTCCTGGGCCGCTGGTGCGTGCTCCTCGAGGCCCGGTTTCTCCGACGCTTCCACCGGCGCGAGTGCCATCTCTCCGAGGAGAACGAAAGACGGAGCCGAAACGTCGCCGCACCGTCGGCGTCGGAAGATGAAACTAGGTACACTACGGAGATCGCTTCGTTGAAGGATGCCACCGTTCAGGCATAAACGGGGTTGCCAGTACTTGTCTCTTTGTCCTTTTCAGTGTTGTGAACGAGTGCGTTTTTACGCGGGCGGCGCATGACAGCTCATGAGGGCTTCTCGTAACTTGCTGTATGAACTTGTTCCCAATGCTTGAATAAGTTGCGCGCCTTTGTTTTGCAAAGAATTTTGGGGGGATTCATAAACCACGCATTCTTATTTTGTGGTCACTGCTGAGGCAAGAAATTACATAGCTATCCGGCTACAATATGTCTAACGTCAACGTCCATTTTAATGTCAAAATCAATTATCAATGGACAGACGTTCAAAAGTAGCGTCTGAACAAAGCACAGGAAAGCACACGCGGCATGCAGAGGCTCATGTCCAACTCGGCACTGGTTCCACCTCACCTGCGTTAACCATGTGCTTCAAAGCCTAGCCCCACCGGTTCACACATTGCGCTCACACACCCCTCTGACCAATGAGGTTTTTTACCAAAATACCCCGCTTTATTCTAATTTGTAGACAATATGGCCAATTGCATTGACCTTGGACTTGAATAATTTCAGCATATGCAAGCAAAAGCGCGAGCAGTGCGCTAAGTCAGACGAAATGTCTACAGGAATCTTGCGAATACATGGGACACACGTGCTAAGACAATCAGGTTTGGGGGCAGTATAACAGGGACCGAAGTGACGATTAGCGTCTCGTCACTAGAATTCTCAAGCAAACAACTCGAGCACCGATGGGTGGTTGGGAAAAAAGCATCGTCGCGGGGTTACCTACTGATTTGAATTGAGTTTGCCTTTCCGAAGGCACAGCTACACACAAAACACAGTCAGAGTAGCAGTAAAAAGGCGGTGCACCGTCACCTTGCGTAGATGTACAAGAAACCCACGAACACACACTCTTAGCAGCAGCCGAGCGCGCACAAACCAATTCGGAAACGTTGGCGTACGTCGAGCGATTCCCTCGGAGCTTTTTGGAAAGCGAACGTCCTACCTCCGGGAGCGCAGCGCGTGGCGACGGTGGCTCGCGACGCCGCCGGCTAACGAGCGACGTGCCGCGCGTCTTGTTCGCCCGGACTCCCGCGCGCCTTTCTTCTTCCACCAGCCAGAAACGGATGAGGGAGGATGTCGAACCGGGAGCCAGCGCCCTCGTCATGCGAGAGAAGGGAAGGGGCGACCCTCAGGAGCCTGCGACGAGTCACCATCCCAACAGCGTTTGGGGATCTTCCCCTACCCCAGACCCCGGGGGAGAGAATGAGGGGAAGGGAAGCGTGAGCGAAGGGAGAAACGGAGCATGCGCACTGAGGGGACCCGCTCACCCCTTCTACCCCACCTCTGGCATGATGCACGCTTTTTCTCACCGCTCGCCCCGCCATCTGGATACCAGCTGTGAGAACTTGCCCGATCGCCGCAGCCGAGTGCAGTAGCTGCTTCCCGTTACTTTTGGCGCTTCTTCGTGCTTTATTTCGTATCCTTCTTTCCTTTTTTTATAGCGTGGCTCGTTTTCTGTTGCCTTCTCTATTTCATTTAATTTTCAGGAGAGCGAACCAGTTGGAAAGGAACGTACGCGTCGAATGGGGTGTGGGAGGGAAAGCACGATGAGGGAGATAACTGGAATGACGAAACTTTTGCGCTCCGGTGGGTGATGCTGTATTTTCTTTTGCTTATGGTACACGATTTGCGTATCTTCGCATACTCGCTGGCGCAAGTTGAAAAGTTGAGGCCCTCCCTTGGATAATATTCCAGGCAGCCGTTTCCCTTCTCTTTAGCATTTCATTTCTCGAGGCGAAACATGACGGGTGCAAGACTGGCGAAGCAAAACAGGAGCAGCTCTAAGGTCCGGATGTTGAAACTCACACATGCTCACAATTTAAGCTAATAAGAAGAATTCTGAAAAAAGTGGTGCCCGTTAGGCTAAAGGAAGAAAAAATAAAACACGCTTGCATTGCTTCTCGCTAGCGTTGATGATTGCCGTGGAACCTTTATTTTTTTTTTCATACGACGCACAATTGGAGTTTTGAAAAGGTAGATAAACGTTCGAAGAACTTGGAGATATGACACGCTTGGAATAGAGGCCACGATGATTATATTTAGGCGTCATTTTATTACGATGGAAGTGAAATTGAGATAAAGGATCTTGAAGCGAAAGAGTTTTAGGGAGCGGAAGCTCATTTACTTTTATTTTCACAGGCGTGCCCCAGTCTGTTTCAAGGCTGGGGCATTGCTGCAGGAAGGTCATCTAGACGACGAGCCACAACGGCAATTGCGTTTTTTTTTATTATTATTTTATTTTCGAGAAGAACACAGCGGTGGATATTGGTTCACTGCTGTTACCTGTTTTCACGTACCCTTAGCAGCATTTCATCAAATCTGAAAATTCAAAATTCATATATTGGCACTGAAGTCCGAAATCTACATTATGACCTTGAGAGAGACAAAGTGGTAGAGAGAAGCGAGGGAAGAAGGGCTGCGAACTAGTTTTTTTTCGCCACAGTGAGGTTGTTTAGCATAAACTGAAGGCCATGTACAGGATCGTTTTTTCAAAGCGAATATCTTTCTTTGTGAGCACGGCGAGTTTTGTGGTATCCATTCGAACGCGGACGACCTCGGGAAAAACTGTTTGTGAGTGGCGGGCTGAGCACGTAGATTAACGAGTGGCTGCTAGTAGTCGTCGCTTGCTTACGGGGCCCTCAAATTGGTGCGTGCGCGCCGGAACGTACGTCGCTAGGTAACAAGGATGATACCTTTTCTTCTTGCGTCCGGTGTGCAGCGTTTTATGCGCTTTCCTCGCTTCAAGTATAGAGAGAGACATTGTGTTGTTTCTACAGTTGCAAAAAAATACAGTGCCATTGAAGTTTTTGAATTTTTGTACTATGTAAAGCAAAACAATATAACAGTTTCTAGATTAACAAAAAGTTAATATTTAATTGACTTTAGAAATATTTGCCTTTACGTGCGCAAAGGCTTTTACGTCATGCAGTAAAGCAGCATGAAAGGCCCCTTTTAAGTCAAGCTAAAGTGATAGATTAGTGCTCGAAAATCTCTAAGGCGTCAATATTATCGCGAACAGAGCCTTAGCAGTCGAGAAATTGAGGTAAATGCAGGACACGATTAGAGACACTCCCGGGATATTCAAGTACTTAATTGCCCCATGACGCAGGTACTCCTCATTTAAATTGTGTCACTTGCACTGAACCACCTGTTGTAAAAACATAATTGTATTGCTATATAAGACGAACGAAAATCCTACTTTTCCAGCTGTACCTAATTTATAGAAAAAAAAATTGAACTCACTGCCCTTGACAACGACTCAGGTGGTCGAAAGGTTTCGTTTTTGCTCGACTATGTTGCTCGACTATGCGCCGCCTGCGCTTTCGCGTTTCAGTAGTTTCCATATCGCATAGTGCTGCACAGGTTTTGATGACCTGCAAAACTCGCACAAACTGCAATGTCGCGGGATGCCCGAACGGTCCACGCCACTCCCTGTTTGAGTGACTTGAATTGCGATAAACGTATTCGGTCCCTTCAGATGCAATTTTCTCGTACACTAACTCCTTTCTTGGCACGAAACAACTGTTTCCAGTTTCTGGAAAGGTATTTAGACAGTCTAGTCCACGTCGACTTCGTATTTGCCTTCAGTGTCCCTTCAAGAATGAAACCACTGTTAAAGTCTTACGCCTGTCATCTTCATATTTCACTGGCTGGTTCGTCCGATGCATTTCAGTGACGCACAAAGTTGCACAGATAATTCAGCATGGTAACCCTCCGCAGAAGTTCAGTGGCTAGGGCCTTACGCTGCTGAGCACGACGACCGGATTGGGATGGTGACGGAATGGAAAAACTGTGTGAAAAATTAGCACCGCTAACCCTCTATGTATGCTTAGGCATACTTTTTTGACAACTGTACGCGCGTACAGAACGGTTGACCTTCATCATCATCAGCCTATATTTATGTCCACTGCAGAACGAAGGCCTTTGCCTGCGATGTCCAATTACCCCTGTCTTGCGCTAGCTGATTCCAACTTGCGCCTGCAAATTTCCTAATTTCATCACCCACCTGGTTTTCTGCCGACCTCGACTGCGCTTCCTGTCTCTTTGTATCCATTTTGGAACCCTAATGGTCCACCGGTTATTCATCCTACGCATCACATGGCCTACCCAGCTCCATGTCTTCCGCTTAATGTCAACTAGAATATCGGCTATATCCGTTTGTTCGCTGATCCACACCGCTCCCTTCCTGTCTCTTAACGTTAGTCCTAAGATTTTTCGTTCCATTGCTCTTTTTCCGGTCTTTAACTTGTTCTCGAGCTTCTTTGTTAACCTTCAAGTTTCTGCCCCATATGTTAGCACCAGTAGAATGCAATGATTGTACACTTTTCTTTTCAACGACAGGGGTAAACCCCCACTCAGGATTTGGCAATGCCTACCGTATGCACTCCAACCCAATTTTGTTCTTCTGTAAATTTCTTTCTCATGATCAGCATCCCCTCTGAGTAATTGACCTAGATAAACGTACTCCTTTACACACTCTACAGGCTGACTGCATGACGGTTGACCTTGCACACTCTCAATTATAAAGGTGACATTCTTATACCTCGTATCTCTTTAGTGATTTCGCGGAAAATGTGATGAGATCACCCAGCTCACCCGGAGTTTTTTGTTTTTGTTTTAGATACTTCTAAAGCGTATGAAGTCTGCCTATAATGTTGTAAAGAAATGGGAGATGGGCGCTTTGTCAAGCCGCAATACAGTGACCTTTTTTCCCATCGCCTCAGCCATGTGATGTAGCACTTCTCTGGAAGAAATGAAAGGCTAACAAAACTTAATCCGCGACCGATAGTGGGCTCTGCATTCCAGCAATGCAGCCCAATACTCTAAACATTAGGCCACGATCGCACGCATGCTTTTTCGGCCATGGTTTTTATTTGCAACGTCTGGCGGGCGTGTGTCACGAGCCAGTTTCTCGCATTATTTCCTCGTAACAGATAGCTCTTTTAGGCACTGTGTTAGACTACAATGCATTCGAAATCGGCGCACATTTTTCGTCACACGGATAACTAGAAAGTGTGCTAGGCCAGACTAGGTTTCTATCGCATTAAAACACTAGAGCATCGTGCTTTATGTGATGATAAAGATCCCAGGTGGTCAAAATTACTGTCAGGCCCGAACTCAATATGCAGTTTAATGGCGTTAAACTCCGCAATTAAGTAAGGTCAGAAAGGAATTCGCCTTCTTGGATAATCAGATTCAATAGTTTCCGCAATATTGTTTCAACGAAGTATGTTTTAATGCAGTAAAAACGCGCATGCTTTCTTCTTAAATAAGCTGGATCGGCGACACAGGGAACCTCTTTTTGTTGCAAAAGCATCAAATGGCCCAATGGCTTACTGAGCAGTCGCAACACGACTGCCTCGGCGAGGCAGTCGCGTGACGCGCGCATGCGTTGGCGGCTCTCTCTCTCGGGAGCCCGCGCGAAGTCCGTATCTCTCTCTCTCTCTCACCCCCACTGGGCTTGGCTGCGTGCGCCTGCCGGCCTTGGTGACCGCTGCTGTCCTCGGTCTCTCGTCGCTCCGGACGGCGGTGGCATGTGGCATTGCTGGGCAGGCTCCTGCTGCTTGCTGGCTCGGGCAGCACATGCGCTATGGCACATTAAACATAACACAAACCTCGAAGGACCGCGCAGCGGCCTTCAAATGGACAACAATGCTTTGGCATTCAGGATTAAAATGAAGTGCTTAGGTGTCGTGGTGCCCGTGACTGCAGCAAGGCGCCTGTGGTGGCGGCTCGGCAGGTTTCGACCAGCCACGCCCCGGCAAGTGTGGAGGCGCAGATTGGCCGTGACGTCACCGGGGAGATAAAGCTCGGAGCCGCCGCGACACGGCGGCAGAACTCTCGTTGACTCTGTGGCGAGTATATGTAGCATTGACATGGGACGACCAAAAAAGATCCGGACACCCGAAGAAGAAGCCGCTCTTCCTGAAGCGCGTCGCGTGGCCAAGCGAGAATCTGCGCGTCGGCGGCGAGCCGATTCGGAATACCGTGCCTATAGCAGCACGTAGCATTTCCTAGCGAAACTAAGCCAAGCCTAGTAAAACCTGGAAGAAGCTAGGTCGATCACCAGTTCCGCTGTTTACTGCAGCTTTGCACCCCTAGTGCAAGCTGCCCACTTTTTTATGATTAACAACTCGCATTTCTGTAGGGTTGGTGTCCGTATTCATAGACCTCTAAACACTACTTCTCATGTGATCCCGGCAAGCTAATTTACAGTAGGGCCAGTCGCGCATTGGACCAGCCCACATTGGATTGAATTGTTTTATGCACCATCAAAGTGTACATGATGACCGGAGCCTGGAGTAAAAGTTGCCTAAAGGCAGCTTGACAGAGCCTCAAGCCCCCACTTTGGCGATGGTGTACTAGCGGTCACAATACACCTGTTAACAGCGTTTAAACCAATCAATTGAAGCAATTATATAATACAGTTATAAAAAATGAGCCGTCACCAATGGAAATACACAATGCTAATGTATACAATACACAATTTTGCACAGAAAGAAAAAGAAACGCATACGAGAGGAGACAAAAAAGTTGGCAGTACCAATACCATTTCTTTTTTGTCTCTCTTTGTTCCTCTACCCCCCCCCCCCCCCATCCCCCCACATGAGCTAATGGGTGAGTGGCGGAATTTATGAACTTGTCAACGCTATTTCCCGGTACAAATAAGCTTGTGTCGCCTGCGTAAATTGTGAACTTTACAGGTGGTGCGATGCGGACGATTTCATTAATGTAAATGTTTAGGAGGAGTGTACAGCCGCCCTCAGAATATTTCTGAGCACGGAACATAAGAAAAAGTTAAATTTGTTTGCAACCTCACCGCGGAGTGTGAAATGCAGGTCAAGAATGTGATGATTCCACGGAGATGTATCAACTCTACCTTTCGGTTGAAGGACCTCTGCCTCGGCTGCGGTGAACTTTAGATTTTACTCGGATCCCATGTACCCAAAAGTTTAAGGGAGGGTGTAACTCATATACTTCCTTGCGGAACGCCGCTGGTACCAGATAGTCTTTCGGAAAGAAAACCGTTGACACAGACTGCTTGTTTGCGGTGCTGTAGATATAATTTCAAGGGTAATACAGCGTGCCCACGTACGCCTGCCAGTCAAGTTTACGGAGAAGTAAATCACTGGTTATCATGTCCAGTGCTTTGATGAAATCTATGAAGATACCAATCGTTATCCTGATTTTTTTTCTCAAGCTCTCTTAATACGCATCCTTTTAGTTGTAGCAGTTGAAGCTCTGTTGATAAGAGTTTTCGGAAACTGGAATGTGAGTCCGTGAGCATGCGATGTTCTTTTTCGAATGAAACTAAACGGGGCTTCATACGAGGCATGACAAACTGTACCTTGGCAAGTGTTTGTTGAAGCACCGTCCAAACCTATTATTCTTCCTGAGTGCAATATCGCTTGCAATAGACGACATATCACGTGAACAAATATTTGTCTCATTCCATCCTCTCCCTTGAGAGGAGAGGGACGTCGGGAAGGTAGGATCGTGACAGGCAGGTAAAAGTACATCAAGCTTCACTTAGCAATCATTGACAGGCCAACACAAAGTTGGACTGCAAGTGCTTCGTTCCGTATATTGTGCGTGGGTCCGTTAGAGAAAACTGAAAAAACAAAAACCTGTACACACCGAAGGCTGGTTTGGAATACAAAGACGGCAGGCATTACCAAATCCTGACTGGGAGCTTACCACTGTCGTTGAAAAGAAAAGTGTACAATCATTGCATTCTACTGGTGCTAACATATGAGCTAGAAATTGGCAGAAACTTGGGCAGCAACTCACGACTTCAAGTGTACGAGAGAGCTGGAAGAATGCCAACATTGTACTAATCCATAAGAAAGGGGACGTTAAAAATGAAGAATTATAGGCCCATTATCTTGCGTTCAGTATTGTATAAAACATTCGACAAAACGATTTCCAATAGAATCAGGGCAACACTTGACTTCAATCAACCAAGAGAACAAGCTGGATTGAGGAATGAATGTTCTACAATAGATCACATTGATGTCATCAATCAGGTAATTGAGAAATCTGAGGAGTGTAACCTACCTCTTAAATAGGAAAATTCGACAGCAATTGCTACAAAGAAAACCAACACTGGTTCCTCGAAAAAAGAGCCTCACAGTTGAAGAAAAATTCGTCCTGGTCCGGGACTGCCTAAATTCCCGGACCAGGACGAACTTTTCTTCAACTGTGAGGCTTTTCTTTCGAGGAACCCATAGGGGGTTCCTTTGTAGCAATTGCTACAATTGGGTGGATGTCTCCTTTTTCTATTTAATTATTTCGCTCCACCTAGCGGGTTTCGGCTGAAATATTACGTCAACCTACCTCTCTATATAATTTCCATATATTCTAAAAAGGTATTTAATTCAGTAGAGATATCAGAAGACATACAGGAATTGTGTAATCAAGGACTACAGGAGGCATACGTGAATATCGGAATATCGTGGATAGGATAGGATATCACCCCCAAAGTTTTGCTGACTCACTCCCAAATGCAAGTTGGCCTACCGCCGAATTTACGTTGGCCCACCCCAAATTTCAAGTTGGCCCACCCTAACATTACGTAAGCCCATTCGAATAAAACCCCCCAAATTTAGGTTGACCCACCTCCATATTACCCCCAAATTTAGATTGACACGCCTCCATATTTAATACAATTTTATTCACAACACACATACAAAGTTGTGTTGAAGGCTCCCCTGGCAAAAAAGCTGTAAGCATACAGCTTGACGGAGGCCAGGGGGGGCCAATAATCGGCAGCAGTGTCAATGCAGTTGCAGCATTAAATGACAATACAAGAAGACACATCAATAAAACCCTATACCAATACTATAAGCAACAGTCACAACAATAAATACCTACACTATAAGCAAATACATACAAGATATGCTCATACATGCACTACATACTAGATGCACTAATAACACATGCAAGTAATACTCGTATATATGACGAGAGAAATACAGTGTATCAATAAAATTCATCAAATACAAACATATTGCGCAATCGACCTCGTGAAAACCAAACATCTTTATTTAAACGTTTTTCAAGTTCATTCAGTAGCACTGGTACATGATGAGTTACAGATTGCAAAAGATAATTGGTTCTAGGGCATGGTACCAACCACCTCTCGCGTTCCCTTGTCAAACGAATACTGGAACGTTATACAGGATTACATACGCTCTTTAGAAATTCAGCAGTTTTTGTTTCTGCAAAATGAAGCTGATGCAAAAGATGGTAGTTGTATGAGTGCTCGATATTAACTATCTTGTTTCTCTGAAATAGTTCTTTTGTTGGGTGAAAATAGTCAACAAGGCTTGCACAGCGAATGGCGTTCTTTTCTAAAAGCAAGAGCCTATTAATATTACTTTTTGTTGTTGTGCCCCGTATTAATAAACAGTAGTTGAAATGCGATCGAAAGAGTGAATGATAAAGTTGGAAGAGGATTCGAGAGGGGAATATGTGTCGACACCTGAACAACACGCCAATAGCTGAGGACAGCTTTTTTATAACCATGTCGATGTGTGAATTCCACTGCAAATGGTTCGAAAATGCTACGCCTAACAGCTTGTGTTCTGCCAATACTTCAATAGGATGGGGCCCCATGGTTAAGTTTATGGTAGTAACATATCACCCTCAAGTTCAGGTTCTCCCACCCCCATATCAACCCGAAATTTAGGTTAATCTACTACCACATTCAAGTTGGCCCACAGCAACTCCATGTATTTCCTATTGAGCCCTATTTATTCCTACGGGAAAAGTGCCACGCCCTTTTGGCGTTACAGATACAATATTACTACCGACATTGCTGGGGTACTCGCCAAAGAATGGTACGCATAAATACGCAGGCTGTCTGACACATTCAATTGTCTCATTCATCTTCACTTTCCCCTGCCTTTAACGCGAAGCATTGTTGGCATCGATCGCCGACTTTCTTCATATGGTTTGCTAGGTATTATTATCTAATTGTATAAATGGATTTGTAAATGCAGATTTTGAATTATGGTTTTGTCATTTCTTATTCTGTTTTGTTTCTTGCGCTGTTTTTCACAATGAATTGATGGTATATGTAATATCTTTAGCGTTTTTCTTGACAACTGGTGCTATTTTTCCGCTGACGTGACACTTCTATATGCTCATTCTGTTATCTATTTTCATCTAAATAAATTGAAAGTGAATTGTGACCAACAAAGTTGTGCGAGCGAAAGCATCTGTGTTCAGCGTAATAAAAAAAGGAATCACGGCATAAATACAGCACATATAATATTGTCTCACAGCTATCTCTAAACGCAGAGACCTCTGAATTCATTGGGTGAATGGAATGTAAAGCCGATAACAATA
Organism: Dermacentor silvarum; assembly: GCF_013339745.2. Taxonomy (NCBI): domain Eukaryota; kingdom Metazoa; phylum Arthropoda; class Arachnida; order Ixodida; family Ixodidae; genus Dermacentor; species Dermacentor silvarum. Next base: position 43,865,173 of record NC_051159.1, on the reverse strand, counting down.
CACAGGAACCGAGTTCAGAGCGCCGAATCTTCATTCGCGGTTTATTCCGCAACCAAGACAAAATAGAACACGTGCCACGGGCTCTCGTGAGCAGCACTTTGTTCACCGTTCTATAAGCGCTCTCTCTCCTGCAGATGTGGAAATTGGGGTCCTCCGATAGTGCTTCAGGGAAGTTAAGGTCTAAACAGTGGCATGTGAAATTGTTCTAATGACGCCTCAGAGAGTCTGAGTGCGGAAGTCTGAGTGCGGAGTCTGAGTGCGCCTCTGACTGCGGAAGAGAGTGAATTGCGTGAAGAGTGTCGAGATGATAGAAAGCATCAGCACTTCGTATATTTTGAACCAACGAAACAAATTATTTCCCGAGTTCATAAAAGAGGCAATATGACTGGACCATGGAATTTCGGACAGAATACCACAGTGCGTGTGTTATTTATTAAGTGTTCCAAAGGGGCTTCAACATTTGGAGATCCACTGCCACTTATTCTACTTCAGGCTGCATAGGCCACTTCTCACCGTCCTCAGTGCACGACCCAGTGTACAACTTCGGCCAGCGTATCCAAACAAAAACGTACCAAACTCGTAGCATCAACACTTCAACACGTTAATGGGGCCATCTCAATGCACCACTCCTGTAATGCTTCAATAGCATACCTGGCCATAATAGTCGCCTTCAATAGCATACCCGACCATAAATAATCACCTAGCCTGCTTGAGTAACTCAAGCAGGCTAGGTGACTATTTGTCACTACCCGTTTCAAAGGGGATACCAATAAATCATCGTCATCACCACTGAGGCCACTGAAGATCAGACGAAGAGGTGCTCCATACCTCGAACAAATCACGAGAAAAAAAAAAGACTGGCGCGTGACCTCGTGCAAGAGAAATTCAAATGCGAAAGTGAACGTTTGGTGCATAACATTTACAAAACAAAGGCGCACCAAAACAATTCTAGAACCGTGTGTACGGGCAATGGGAGCTCCAAATAAAAATTCGCAAACGGCTATAAGGGATGAATACGGTAACCTCTTCCAGGGAGTCAATGCGCTGTGGTGCATCAGAGACGTTGTAAGGCATAACTTCGGCACGAAAGAAAGCGTAGTTCAGGCTCAATCAAATCAAGCAGCCAGAGATAAAAATTTAGCATAAAATGCCTGCTGGAAAAAAGCTGAATGATACGTCCTAAAAGCACGGCCGCAGGACCCGAAGACATCCCAATACAGTTCACCGAAAACCTCGGACCAGAGAGCAAGGCCCTGTTGACTAATTCTATAGAGCAAGTAATTAGAACGAAGAGAAATCCTGTTGCATGTCGCGAAAGCAAGATGAACCTCATCAACAAAGGCAAACGTGATAAGGATAAGGAACTCGTACAGGCAACTTACGGTAACGTTGGTGATATACAGAATGACAATGCAAGCCATAGAATTAGAAATGTCGAATTGGGTAGAAAACCAATTTCCGCCTCCATTCTACCCCATCAAAGTGGATGCACAGCAAAGCTGTTGCCGACGTTACACAAGCGCCACCACCACAAGGCGTCGCGTTGTCGAGATCAATGTACCGTCCACGAGTTCTTCAGCGCTCTTTCCGTTGCTGTTTAGACGCCTCGGTGCACGTACGCGGCGTCCATACGCCTGCGCGTAACCAGCGTTCACGAAGTGAACGTCACCGTAACTTTTAAAGCGAAGCTTTATATGTCTATACTCTGTTTCAGTAATTCCGGGCTGCAGAGCCAAGGCTACGTGACAACCGAGCGCAGATTCTTGCGAAGCGAGATGCAGTGCCAGTGTTCGGAACCCATTGCTTGTCTTAATGGCCTTAAAACAAGTGGTCTAGTCGGAACATGTTTACTTGAAGGCTTCTCGGCATGTTAGAGCTGCGATCTTTTAGGTGATTTTGCTTCGTTTTAGAGCGAACGCTCTACTACGCCGTGTCTCGAAAGGTCATTCATCGCATCGCAATGACGTTGAACCACCGAAGCGCGAGCAACGAGTCGCCTAGAGCATGTGTGGCAGGTATGCGCACTGCGATTTTGTAGGCAAAGTGAGAACACTTCGTCTGTAACTTATAAAATATTAATAAAGGCTGATAATTTAAGTTGGACGCGATGAGTCGCCAAATACGACTAACGTAGCGTTGCACCACGTCGAGAGAGATTGGAAAGGGGAACAACCTTCTGAGATGCTCCCGCCGCTTCCGCGCTGCAGCGCTCTCCCCTAGCAGACTACAGGGCGCGGAAGGACTCATTGAAGATGTGTTCATGCTCCTGATTGGTCGAAGAGGCCTGTACCTACCACAGTGCTGCACGGAACTACTGAAACAGAGTGTAGGCGAAATCGTATATGGCTAGGCGAAATCGCTCGTGTACCGAAAACTATCATCATCATCATTGGCTCGAGCGTGATCGCCTTCTTCCGTAGCTGGCTCGTTGGCGCCCCTCGGATTGCGCTCGTACTCGTGCTCGGCACACGCTCGTGACACTGCTCCCGCGTTCGTCGTCGTCGTCTTCTTCCACAGCTGGCTGCGTTGCCGCTCATCATTCCATAGTAGGATTTCACTTCCCTTCGGTCGTCGTAATGAGGAGGCCGCGTTTACGGGGGATGAGCAATTCATTGTCATACGTAATGGACAGATTTTGAAGGAATTTAAGGTCCAAAAATCACAATGGCGACGGCGGGCGAATGCTTCCAACGACGCCACCGAGCAAACTCGAGACAACGAATGCAAGAGACAATGGCGGTCGGCGGGCATACCGTCAGTGACGTCATTCGTTCTCTACGTCGCAGCTGAGCGTGTGTGTAACCTCATAATTGAGAAATACTTTGTGAGCCCACAGGATTAACCCAGTGATAAAACCGGGGCCGCACGTTCCAGCTTCGCTTGTTAACCATCTCCATGGAGTGGAAGGGCCGACGAATTGCTTTAACAGTCGTGCCCTGGGTGTCGATTACGTTCGCGGCACACTCTGTGCGACCGACGCAACGGACAGAGTGTGCACTCATCAAGGACAGATACATCGTGTGCACATGCTCATCACGCGCGCACACACGTGTGAGAAGTGCAGCATATATTCTCATTCTAGTAACCCTCCGCCTGGAGCAAGTGCGTTATTGAACGAATTAAATTCCTTAAAGTAAAATGCGTCACAAAATTTCTAAAGTACGATTTAAACATAACCTGCAGACGTGATAGCATAGGATTTCAATTTGAACATGCGAGAAAACATAATTTTGTTACGCGGTAACTAAAAATTACACTAGCTCTGGAGACGAGAAGTTTTTTTCTTTACGTGATGGTGTACATGCACGGACGCAAAAAAAAATTGCTAGGGTAACAACACACAGCTTCGCTGTAAGCATGGTGTACTGGGGGAACTACAGAATGACTTCAGACCAGGCAGTCGCTTATAGGATATGTTTGTACTAACTCAGCGGATAGAGATTTGAGTAGCTCAGAAAATACCTTATGGATAGCATTTCTAGATTTAAAGGAGCCTACGACAACGTTATGCAATATTATCAAGCAAGAAGGCGTAGATCTGCATTGAGCACAGATCAGCATAGATCAGCATAGGTCAGAATAGATCAGCATAGAGATGCTGAGGGAGATATATAGAGACAATCGAGTACAAGTTCTATGGGAAGGTCTAAAAGGCAACGAAGTGGTGGGACTTCACAAAGGATGAAGCAAGGATGTCCTTTGTCTCCATTTTTCTTCACGTTTTATGTTAAGGGCTTAGAAAGACAACTGGAAAACAGCGAATTAGGATTTGATTTATCCTACATGCTTAAGGACATATGGTGAAACAGAAGGTCTCTAGACTGGTGTGTGCGGACGACATAGTGTTACTAGCGCACAATACATGAGATTTACAGACAATTGCGAATATCTGTGGCAACGCAAGGACAAATCTAGGCCTTAAGCTTAGCACTGATAAATCGGAAATTATGATGTTTAATGAAGAGACCATTAATTACGTGGTGTCAATTCAACAGCAAGTCATACCGTTTCTCAAGCAATATAAACACCTCGGCGTATACATAAACGAAGGAAAGACTTGCTCAAACACCCACGAAGATAATCTGAAAATAAAGGGGAAGTAGAATGCAGCATTAATGAAACAGAGCACTTGTGGCCACAACAAATATGAGGTGGTGCGTGGAATCTGGAAAGGTGCCAGCGCTAACGTTCGCAAATGGCATTTCAAATCGGATAAGAGCGACAGACCAGTTGGCTTTACGAGCCCACGGTAAAACCACAAATAAGGCAGTGCAGGGTGGCATGGGTTGGGCCTCTTGAATTCAGAGAAGCGCAGAGCAAAATTAGCTTTGAAGAAAGACTCGGGAACACGGATCAAAATAAATGGGCGGCTAAAGTGCAGAAGTATCGGTACCTGCAAAGCGTGGACACAGAATGGAGAAAGAGGTCGAGAAAGTTGGCAACCAAGTACAGGGCAATTGAAAGTGTAAATAGACAACCAGGAGTTTTCAGGAACAAAGTGAGAGAAACAAAGACGACGGATTGGATGCAAAGAATGAAAAAAAAAAGACCATGGAGATTTACAAGAATGGGAAGAATGAAATAGAAGGTACAATAAGCACAATAACACAAAGGCCAGTGCCTTGCTATTTGACGCTTGAGCTGCTTCCATAAGGACAAAGGACAAAAACAGACCGGAGCAAATGTTCGCAGCAAGATGGGGCATGTGTACGCTGCCGGAAAAATTCACCGACGATTACCATACTCCCTAATGCGAAATTTGGGTGCAGTTCTATACGTGTTTTCATTTCGCGATATATTGGCTGGCGCGGACCATCTCTCCCGTGCGGCACGTTGTAAAGGGAGCGAAGTATGGCGCGACTGCCTCATTTATCTGGAGATCGCCAGAGGCAGCACGTGGGTGACGAGTGGGCGCGATTCAGAGCAGCCGCCCCAGACAGACCTCTCAGACGACGCGCGCTACTCTGGCGGCCTCTCGTAGCCATCGTCGCCGCACAATGCTTTTCTTCTCAAGCTGCGCGTTCTGCGTTTGCTCTTGCATCATTCGCGCTGCTCGAGTTACGCCGACGCTCACCGTAGGAACGGGCTCGTACGAGTTGCGCTCTAAAATCTGGGGGCTACTCAGCACATCCTAATGGAGTGCGGAGGGATTCACTCTTGCAAAAAAAAAAAAAAAACAAAAACGCCTATTCTTGCATTCGGCCGCGCAACGCTTGAAACAGCGAAGTTGGGCGATCGTAGCCCAGCATTTTCCGGAAGTTCGCGCGAAATTTTCATCATGTTCTTATGATGATGATAAATTCTTTTCGCACGTCTCGGACTTAGGGCCGTCATTGCAGGTTGCATAGCGCAGCTTGCAACACCGACACCGCGTTCCAATGCCAACACCGCGTGCCAGCCAACCCGCTCCGTGAATGCGTCTCTCTGGCTCTCACTCTCATAGCGCGCAAAACCTCTTCACCTCCCAGAGCACGAGCGTGCGAACGCGCCAGCTGTGGACGAAGACGACGACGCTCGAATGCAATCATATGGTTCGCATAAATGCGTACTTGTAAGAGTGGCTGTTTAGCCTACAAGGGACAACCTTGCTTCACATTACTCTTTGCCCTTTATTTGTAACCACTTTGTTTAAATGCTATTCACTTAACTAATATTCATGGTTTCAGTGTTTTTGGAACAGAGGTAAAAGTGCTGGCATATGCAAACGACCTCGCTTTCTTTTGCACGGAGAAGCCCAGTATCACAACTCTGGTGTCTAAGATAGAGGAATTTGGCGCAATTTCTGGTGCACGAATGAACTGTGCTAAAAGTTTGGGGCTTTGGTTTGGCTCATGGATCTTTAAACCGACTTATTTTGCTGGTATTGAGTGGACTTGTCAACCACCAAAATACCTGGGCGTTCCATTGGATGCATATCAAGTGCACATTACTGGAGAGAACGTGTACCAACCCTAAGACGCTATGCCCAAACATTCGTGCCACATAATATCTCAGTCTTTGGCAGAGCTAAAGCGTGCAATTTATTTTCGGCAACAAAACTCTTCTATGTGCTGCAAATAATTCATTGTTCCAGGGTTTACATACAGCAGTTTCACCGAATATTTGCAACCTTTATTTGGTCATCATCTTATGAGCCAATGAGGCGTGACAATATTTTCAGACCGGTTAGCGCAGGCGGTCTTGGCCCGGTTCACCTTTATGTTACACAATTAGTGTCTTGATTCCCCTTTTTTCGAGACTGTGCTCACCCAATACTTCGGGCATTCTTGCAAGTTAATCTCGTCAACGTTTTACCAAATTTAGTAATTTCGACAAATTTTGCTTCACATCCATATTTGCAGGGATTCATGCGTGAAGTGTGCCTCTCAGTGCGTTTTTTTTTTTTGCAGTGAGGTTCTCAAATGAGTACTTATTCTCTATCTCAAGGAAAAATCTGTATAAAGATCTAATTGATATGCTTTTTAAACCTCCTTTATACCGATCGCTGTACATCGGCTTACCTGGAGATGACGTCCTTACACGCGTCTGTAAAATGCCTATTCCTCCCCACACTAAAACATTCTTCTTCAAAGTGCACACTGAAACGTTACCTGTTAAAACCTGGTTAAATAGGAAAGGAATCTTTGTATCTTCAATAAACTGTCGTCTCTGTAATGTACCGGAAGCCATAGAACACTGCTTTATTGATTGCATGGATGTCATATTGTTTTGAGACGTTCTCCAAAGGACTTTAAAAAAGGATCTTGATATAAATGCAATACAATATCTGATACCACCTCAATGTGGCGATGTGCCTTTTGACATGCTCCTACTTATGGCGTTGCACAGTTTATGGAAAACTCGCATGCTAGACCGGAATGCAGAACCAATTGTATCTTCGAAGTCACATTTCATTCGGATGATTTCACAACTGAAAGACTTTTATGATCAGAGAGACTCCCAACCAGAGTGGTATCCATTGTTGATGAAGTGTATCCTTTCGCCTCCCTTTTAGAGAACTCTTACTGTAATAATTGTACTTTGAAGTGTTTGTTTTGTGCTTCTAGACGCGGCTAAGACTGTTTTGGCCGCTATGAAAATATCTTACGTATTCGTAATAAATACCATGAAAGAAAAACAAAAATGCTAACACATTTCTTTGGGTTAGGTTGTGTGAGATTGCAACTACGTTCATCGCCAGCAGACGGAGGCAGAGTAAGGAACGGGAACGAACCATCCTGTAGAGCTTCTCTATTCTTTTTCGCTTTCTCGCGCTGTACTTACATGAAACGCCTATGACATTTTTCGGAAGTTCTAAATGTTCTTAAGGCGACGTTACAGTTGTCTGCAAGTTTTTCAAACGAAGGGTGAATGAGTTCTGCAGAAGTGCGCAATATTATTCCATGCCATATAGCGAGATCACGTAAAAGTCCGCAAACGTATCGCAGAGTTGTCTACTCGCAAGTGCGGTTCTCAGTCATTGAGTTACGGGAATGAGGGTCATACAGATAAGGCACATAGAGACAGTCGAGATGAGGTTGGTTAGCTGCAGCACTGACAACAGGGCCCATGTGCAGAACACGCTCTCTTGCAAGCATTCGAGGATTGTCCCTGAAACGCTGGCAAAGCCTAGACGTGTATTGTTTCAAGAAATAGGCAGAGGTTTTTTTCTAACAAATACCAAGTTCGTGCACGAGACACGCAGCCATTCTCAGCGAACATTTTCTGCCACTTGAAGAGTGCTGGCGCTGGTGATAGCGTTTCCATTTTTCGGATGGTAAATAGCGGTTATTTACTGGAGGTAAATGAATAGCAACTAGACCTTACACGGTGCGGGAGCTTGAAATGAGTAGGCACGCGAAAGTTGTAATTGTTCAGCGTCTTCAGTGAACAATTCCCGTAAACAAGCAGACAGAGATCAGTCATGCCTTGATGGGGAGCCTCCACAGTAACAGAAAATATGCCTAATAAATCCACAATAAAGAATGATAAAGTCACAGCTCTACATACCAGGAATTTGATTTTCTAAACTGTGTCTTGGCATGTGGCAGATATACATCTTCGTTTTGTCAATTACTGGGGGCGCATTGCTACGTGGTCATGGAAACTTTTTCCTCAGAGGATGCCGCTATCTGAAAACTAAGTTTTCCAATGCGGCTTTCACGTAGCATGCTCGTCGCGTTGCAAGAAAAAAGTATACTGAAATGGCACTTGCTGGAAGAACCGTCTGGTTCTTGTCAACGCGAGAGCGTCTCTTTTGAAAGGACAGGTTCTTGCTTCACGCTCTACACCGCAGCTTGCCGCAGTCTGTTCCCGCCCACCGCTATCATGCTAGCCAAAAGTAAACCCGTGTCTGAAGCGGTTTTCTTGATGGTGAGTGTGTGCGTTTTCTTTCGTTGAATTAGATCGACTTGGAACGTCTCGGAAAGATTTTGCCGACATGATGCACTTTCCGGGCGCGAAAAAGACATCGTTACTCACTTTGCGCACGGCGCATAGGGTTTCGGAGCACTCCAGCGCCGTCCCCACACAAGCTTTCTGCGCACGGCTGACAAGTGTCGGCCAACCAGAACCGCCTCACATAAACGAACAAAATCGCAGTGTGCAATGCTGGTTCCTTCAATATTTCTGCGTTTTGTCATTCGCATGGTACATACGTTAAATGAGAAGCTTTCAACGTAGCGTGTTCGACACTAGCCTCTTCAGGAGACATGCCGGAAGCATTAAGTTCGTGCATGACGACGTCCGCCTTCTTTGAACTTACAAAACGTCACGAGCAGTCTGACTAAATTGAAGCATGAAACGTGATCTTGTGTGTAGTGGCGTGTGAGTTGAAAACAATGCAAAACGATTAGGCAGCAAATGTAAACATAATAAATCCATCTCTGCGTAATGAAAAAGGACGTGGAAACTTGCACAGTGGTCGGGTAAATTGAAGGTTTGTCCAGCTCCTGCGCAGGCCTATGCTGTGAACTGCCCCGTGTACCATGAGGGTTGACCAGCAGTTGAGGAGAGCAGATTGTGCGTGCTGGTACATGACCAAAAAATAATAGCGCCAACCAGGACAACCGGACAGATGAGGCGACAAATGTTCACTTAAATAAATGTTTCTTAGAAACACCGGAAAGAATATGTTGCAGAAATGCGCAGTTCTCACAGCTATGGCTTCACTACGTATTTAAAATCGGCCCAAAGGGTTTTTTTTCCGGTGTCCCGACAGATGGTAGCCGGAAACACTGCGCATTTTCTTAAAACTCGACAGCCATAGGAATTAAACATCATTAAACCAAATTTTTTTGAAATGACCGTGTCTGAACATAACATTCGCGATGAAATGGTAATTTTAGTTGACATGCTAATTTGCAATTAGCCAATCCTATAATTATTAACCAGATTTTAAAGTACCTTTTATGATTACTGCGGTAATCTTCCCACTGCATAATTGAAGTCAGCCAGTGCTCAAAGCACAACTTTCGAACGTTGGTTACCAGAAGACATTAATTGTGATATCGGCATCCATTGGTTACACTCCAAGCACTTCGCACCTTCTTCAGAGGCACGATCGTTGGTGCTTGACCCTCTAATGGCAGCTTATCAAGGTTACCTGCAAGAGCCCACGGTCATGTTTGCCTGTAGAAGTTAATTGACCACGGTCGCGGTGCTGCATTTTGGATTCCTACCATTGTACTCGCAAGGTGCGACCACTTTGAGTACCTGGCCTCACCGACAATTACCTGGAGTGTTGCTATTGCATCTGCGCTACGCAGGCTCAAAACGAGTCCTGCACTGATCACCGTTTTACAACCGGACTCGAGACGCGCACTTCTCGTGTCGAAACTAGACAAATATTGTCGGAAATGAGTGGTCTTGCTCAAATATCTAAGCAAAGGATATCACATCATCTCCTAATGAATACGTTCCCGTGTTGGTATTCCTTAGACTGAAGGAGCGGGTACAGATGAAAACAAGTGATCTCAAGGCCAACATTCATCAGAGCACCGATAAATTATTACTTTCCGAAGGGGATAATTTGCTTCCACGTTCGGTGGTTTTGACCCCAACTACCAGATCCCATGCAGGGAAGTGACGAGAGGGCTTAACCGACCGGTAGCCGAGCCGACTTAAAGCCGACTTAATCGGCCTACTCACCTGTGACGCAGGGCCATCTTCCTTTACGTGTGCAGAGAATGTTTAGGAAATGGTGATGTGATAGTGTTTATTTGGTGTTCTATGAGGTTTCCTAATGCTGAAAGCAAAATTAGGCTTGACAACAAGCAAACAAAAAGCTTTCCGCACACGAGTGTGCAACAAGTAATGTTTTGCGAAGGGCAGAAGGTATCGCATAAGGAAGTCTCACGCCTTCTAACCACGCATCTACGCGGCACTAAACTTACGGACGCATGATAGTACACTTCTCAACACCCACGAAGAAGTACAGGATACCCCGCCTGTAGCAAGCATCGTCATGAGCCAGCCAAACATGAAAGCATAGCCTTGTGTATAGAACTTTTCGGTCTAGCAGTGATTTTGAAAAATGCCAACTTGAGATGTTCGGTGGAATTGGACACCGTTGTTTTAGTTAACAGTTTTTTAGAGCGCAGCTCTTAGGCGCCCGTTCTAGCGGCGAGCACCGGCGTAACCGAGCGAACACAGCGAAAGATGAATGCGGAGCGCAGCGAGGGAGGAAAGACGCGAGGAGGAAAGCGGAGGGGGAGGGTATGGCGAAAGGGTGAGAGGAAAAGCGTAGTGCGGCGATTATGGCTACGAGATGGCACCAGAGTAGCGCGCGTCGTCTGGGAGGTATGACGGCGGCGGCTGCTGTGAATCACGCCCACGCGTCACTCACGCGCTGGCTCTCGCGATCTCAAGATTAGCGAGGCAGTCGCGCCACACTTCGCTCCGTTTGCGACGTGCCGCACGAGATAAGATTGTTTGCGCCAGCCAATGTATCGCAAAATGAAAACACGTATAGACCTGCCTTCTAATTTCTCGTTAAGTAGTATCGTAATTGTCGGTGAAAAGTTTTGTAGTTCATTTTTCGGCAGTTCCGGAAGGCTTTAGTTCGGACAGCGACGCATTTCTTCGAAATTCATGGTTCTGCCAGCTTGCCTAGGTATTTTGACAATTAAATCAATGGTAACAAACTACAGGGGCTCATTATTTCCATAACTATTGTTTTAACGCCACAGCAATAAAATGATCGGAAGTGGGTTTTCGTTGCCCACCCGTTCATCGATTCCGGTAGGCTAATAAGTGCTGTTGTCATCATCGACGTTATATTATCGCCCGCAGGCTGACTGCTCACTCGGAGCTTCACAGTTACCGTAAGTCAAACTGAAATGAAACTTTGTCCAGCACCACCACTCTCGAGATTAAAACACAAGCCATGGCAGCATTGGGCAATTGAGAGCCGGGCATGCTAATCGTTGCGCCCAAATAAAGCGGTTGGCAATTACATCAATGTTTTGCAAGCTACACATACTATCAGAGTTGAGGTGTCTATGCAATTATTTCCGAGTCAGCAACATGCAATGCTGTAGCGACGAAGATGAAATTGTACGGATCGCATAAAGGTTTTTCTGCACTGAATTGTGGTGTATTGGCGTGCAATGAAAGCACGAAATATGCGTAACAGATAACGAAGATGATGGTCCTCAAAAATAGGCTCCACCTGCAATAGCGTAGCCACTAAGAATAAGGCGGTTGGTGGAAAACAACGCCGCAAACATCCAAGGTGTCACTGACAATGGCATCACTAGTACAAACGCCCAAAGCTTTAGGTACTTTAGCTCCAACGATTTAAATCCACAGAGTTTCCCACATATCTGCAGTATATCTTACATAAAAATAAAATAAAGAAGTCAATGAATATTAGCAGTCTAAATGTACAGGGTGAATTTTTTTCGCTCGGTCCCCGTGACGGCACTGCATCATTACGCTCTTGACGCCAGAGGTAGAAGTAGTTTTGCCTTTCCAATTGAATAAAGCCTAGCCAGGACCTTCAATATGACGCATCGAGCCTGAAAATCCTGTAGCCTAGTCTTCATGGGCGACTAAACCATTCATTGAGACAAAAACTGAGTTTCAAAAATGGCGTAAGGAATCTTTATTTTTCGAAGTCAGCTAAAATTTATGCTGCCAATAGGCCGGGCTTGTAGGTGCTCGGACGTCGCACTGCTGAGTGACAGAAACATAAAATATGAGTATTTTACACGTCTTGAAAGTTATTGCACTGACGACGAACAACCTCACTAAAATGACACAGAAACAACACAGAAAGAATGCGGCAATAAACATCATGCATCAAAATTACACGAATACGTTATTTTCAAACAAACAAAAAGTTAGACTGCCTCGAATGCAATACGCATTTGGCCGAACAGCTGCGATTATAGGGCTGCATAAAGCAATACACTGAACTAAGTAAAATTAATTCGTGAAGATATTTAGACGTCGACGCAAAAAGCTATATATGGAAGGAAGAATGATAGGTGCAAATAACATGAACAGACCAGTAGACAACTGCGTACACTGGAAAGCAATATTCTATCCCAACACTTGGAAGACAAAATGGAGTTGAATTGGTCATGTTATCCATAGGGCAGATAACTGATGGTCTAGGAGAATTACACATGTGTGAGTAAAGAAGGAAAGCGCAGCGCAAGACGACAGAGGAATTGGTGGTCTGATGAAATAAGAAAATTTGCAGGCATAGGATGGGGTTACCTGGAGCAAGACAGGGGAGATTGCTGATCACTGTAAAAAAACATTTATCTAGCAGTTGACATACATATATAGACTCACGAGGACAAAGATGATGATCGTTGAGGTGTACGAAGTCTCAGAGTGCTTAATAAGTCCACGCATGTATTGTCAATCCGCAAAATGCGTTAGTGTGCCGTACTGAAAGAAAGTTATGTGCTTCACGAAAAAGATCGTCCCAAATTATTATCTGCCCAAGAGTATTTTGTGCAACACCACACAAATTTATTTATTACATTCAAAATCTTTGAAATACGTGTTAAAACTGTTATTTATTACGTTAATCTTCAATTCGCCCCTTCACCCAACATTAAAATTCAAAATAATAACTGTAAGGTACTTGACCCTATTCGCCTGAAGTGAGTGCGCGCAATTATTGGTGCAACAAGCAAGAAAGCTAAAAAGAACATAGTTGTCATTACTGTGGGATGATGCTGCAGTCGCAGTAAACGAGTTCACCGCCGAAGAGAGGACTCAAACCTCCTCTGTTTTTCTGAAGTTGGAGTGCTGCTGCTTCAGACAGCACTAGTGTTCCAAGACTCAGTGTTTGACGTCGACTTCAACTGCGTGCTCTGAAATCATTTTAAATATGTATGGATGATCATATGGGGCTGTTTATACCATACCGTGAGCACTCGCCCTAATTGTTCCGGCTTTCTCACGCGTAAGACGACAAACTACCGGATGTTTCGCAAGTACCATGTTAGCTGAATGTCTTCGTTGCTCTTCAAGAACAACACCTGTAGCATTTCTCGGATGCGTAGCGTTTGATAGAAAACGCAAGGACAACAACAACAGCTCCAGCAACAACAACAAAAATATTGGCTTGCAATAGGCGAGCAAAGTAAAACGCAAATGAAAGTCACTGTTCTAGGTGAAGACTGGAACCGCTTGTGCTAGCGATAAAGGTACGGGAGCTTTGTCTCCGCAGATAACCGGTACAGCGGGACAAATAAGTATTCCGAGACACGCAGCAGCGCTTGCACTTCGCTTATCAGAGTGTTGGGCCGCTCGATGCTGAGATCGACAAATACGCGCAAACGCACGCGGGGGCAGAGCCCAGCGCGCACACTCTCCCGAGCAGTGCCAGGCAAGCACCTTTCCAGAGCAGAGTCGAGTAGCACACGTCGAACCAATGAACAGGACTTCCGCGTCATCCTGGATTTCTGCCGCCCACTCTCCTTTCCCACCGCCGCGTGGCCCTGCCTATAGACATGGAGCGGTGTGCAAAGAGGCGGCTTAGCGGCCGGAAAACCGACTCCCCCGTGTCCACGGTGTGACCGGTGTCGTCTTTTGCGCGAGGAGCACTTTGTCGTATATGGACCGGATATGATAACCCCGATCAGAAGCGAACGTGAGATCGGGGCTTAGTCTTTTATGGCTATTCAGCATCTTCAGAAATATGAAACGGTGGAGTGTATGGTGCAGCTTTTTCTGGCTACAATCATTCTTGGGCTGATATTATTGATGGAAGTTGTAAATCAAGTGTTCATGCTGATTGTTATTTGTAATGCAAGTGGTGTAAGCGCAGCTCCTTGAACTGATGGCACTAGTTTAATCGTTATTTTAAACGTAAATTACGGGTTAGTCACATTGTCAGCAGTTTAGATCAAGAACAGTGCCGAATGAGTCAGTCGCAATGAAAACATACGTAAATAAACGCTTGAAGTCACATCGATCATAATCAATAGAGGGAAAGAATGCGATTGGCGATACGCTGAACCAGGTTGGCTGCTTTAGTCGAGGGAAGGGAAGAAAGGAACCAATAATAAATTAAAGAAAGGAAAGATAAATGCTATCGCAGGCACAGGCAATAATAGAGTGCTTTATAAGGGCCAAGAAATATTCGAAAGAAAGTCATTAAGCAAAAACTTAACTCACCCATTTGCTATATGAATTGTGGAAAAAACTGCTCAACAGCGGCAATTCTATGCCAACTGTGCCAGATGATTTAAGCACAGTACAACTAATCAATTTGTTGGTTTTCAACGTGGACATACTGACATGCCGGTACAGTTCCCAGAAACACTTACCACACACACACACACGCACAAATATATATATACATTTTGTCCCAACTATCATGTACCAAGATTTAAAAATATGCAAATACCACGTAGCTGGACAAAGTCAATTATAATACTTGAAAAGTTGATTAATTAATCAAGACTGATTATGATATTAGGCGGAACGCAAGAAAAATTCGGAGTAACTCCAAACGAAGCAAAACAACATTACCTTGGTTCGGTCCCGCGACGTGGCATTTGCATGTTTTTAGTGTTTGGTGCAGGATAGTGGAAACATCCTGTGCATATATATATATATATATATAGGAAAAATGATGGCACAATGGGGGCGTTGTGGTAAACGGAAACTTAATGTTCATTTATGCCAACAGTTTCGAGCATGGAACTCTCTTCGTCAGGACAGTTTCAAAGTTTGTGTGGTCTTTCGTCGTGGTAGCATAGTGTCTCCGCGGCAGCTACTCCCCTCACCCTCAGGCACTTTTGAATATATATATATATAAAATGAAGCCATGGAACAATGACACCAAAGATAGCATAGGTGAATTCACTTGTCGTTCTTAATTCAAGAAATGATAAGTAAATGGAAATGGAAGTGGATGAAAACACAAATGGCCACAGGTGGAATACGAACCCACGTCTTCGCATTACGCGTGCAATGCACTTACCAATTGAGCTAACGGGGCGCCGTTTACCCTTCCCATTTCTGAGGCTTTATGTTCATCTACTAGAAATAACCGTAGGTGCGTTAGCCAGCGCCACCACTCAAGGCCTTGGTGGGACATTCTTTCTGGCGCTGGCCTCACGTCTACGTGAACATTTTGGGTGAATGGAATTTGTCAATATACCCTCGTCAACATGAAGGCATCAAAGCTGCTGGATTAGAGACGCTTGAAATTATTTTCGGCCACGTTTTGAGACGTTACCTGCAAACTGTTGACCGCGTCTTGGGCAGTTATGCCGGCACGGCAAGTCGCCAGGGCACGGTCTGATCCGAGCTGCCGCAGTTACACGAGACCGCTGCTGGAAGCTCATTCGCTTTAATGTCACGTTCCTCTGGTGCCGCCATAACGTGCGAGGACGGGCTTAAAGCAGCCGGAGAGAAACGAGTTAACAGCGGCTGCACGATGGGCACAAAGCGCTCTTTCTTCCCCCTGCCAATTACGCGTCTTCTTTCCGTCCCTCGTTTAAGCTCGTTGTAGGTTGGGGAATGGAAAGAGGCAGAACAAGCACATTCTTGTCCGGGCGGGAAAGGACGCGAGAAGTTCACCAGAACAAAGAGAGTAAAAAAATGCAAAAGATCATGAAATGCGCGGGACATTTTGGGCATACTGCCTTTGCCTCGTGATGGCCGCTGCGCCACTGTCTGAGTTGTGTGTTTCTTAATAGTACTATGCGTTCGTTCTTGTTATCTTGTTCATCGTTCTTGTTTTCCCTTTTTCGTGAGCGTACTCACTCGGCCGCGCTGCACTTTCATCAAAGAGGTTCACGAAGGGTGAACGCGAGAATGCTTTGTTCTCATTATCGGGCTCGAGGCATAAGTGTGACGCCTCTCTCCTCCACGACCTTCTCCCCCAAGTGAGAATTCAGTCTTTCTCCCTTTGTTCTTTCTTTCATTTTTTTTTCTTGTGCATAGGGCATTTTTGCGTGCAGAGGTGAGCTTTTCACAGCGTTTACGAGGTGGGTACAAAGCTATGAAATTTGCAGCATCTCTTGTAGTCTCTTTTACTTTTTTTCGTTCTTTCAGTTTTCGCGACGTCGCTTGCGAAAGCAATGTGCTAGGAGCAGATTAGGGGCCATATTTTGTAACGGTGCTATTCAAGATTGCTTCATTCCACAATTACGTCGAATTGCGTGGACAGCACCAAAGACCAGGCGCAACGCTGCGCAAACGATTCCAATCAGAAGGCCTCGCCATGCCTATAGAGATGGCGACATTGCTCGGCGCACAGTCTCTTCTCTCAAACAGCATAATTTTGAACAGTGCTACAGAGGACAAAAATAAATAAAAGGAAGGCACAGGAAAGCGCGTTGTTCGGTGCCTCTTTGTCCTGCGTAGCGCTGTTCAAAGCTGCTGTTTGACAAGATGTACCTACCATCAGAAATGAACACGGTGTGAGCATTTCATCCCCCCTTTGTTTCTGATGAAGGACAAAGTCAGCTCAATTAGTGACCAGCCACACCACCATCGGAAGTGATTCATTTGCCGCAGTCGTCGGGAAGTGCCCATTCACTAGACTGCTTGGCGCTTCGCACGGCGAGCTTAAAGCGCAAAGAAAGAGGCACGCTTTCTCGCTTCCCAGGAAATACGCGGATACTTAGCGTTATTCAGCAGAACTGCCCAATTCTAATCTCGTGATGGCGGTTCAAAAGCCCTTTTTCATTATTATTTTCATTCATACTCCTAGCCTCCATTTGGAGGGTGTTGCAGGACATGGGAAAATACATTGCATGAAAATATGAATGACAAACTTATAGACCTGCAAGAAGACGTAGTTTAGCAATGCAATAAGAGGGTGTGACCTTATTTAGCCAACCCTTAAAGGTTAATGAACAGAAATACAGACGCATACGATAAACAGCGAAAAGTACATCAAAGCCAATTTCAAACAAAATGCAGTGTCTGTAGGCGATAATTATAAATCAAGATGCATACTCATCGACATATTTTTCCAGCATAGGAAGGAACTTGCCAGGTGAGCAAATTATAATATCACTAATAAATGAAATACAATCTCTGGTTGTCTGAGGAAAGAAAGAATACCTGAATGTGGTCAGTGTGGAACGTGTATTCAGATAAACGTTTAGGATGTTTAGTTCTAGTGTTTCGCTGTTGAGAGAAATGAACATGTGTACCACTGTTTAATTTGTAGCCCCCATTAAGGAAGTGGAATAGAAACTTGAGGCGTAAGAATTTAGCACGTTTCCAAATAGTCGGAAGGCAAGCTATATCAACGAGTTCTGTCGGCGAACCATTACGGTTGTACCTATTATAAATGAATCTGATGGGTATTCTCTGTATTGCTTCTAGGCATTTTATGAACTGTTTAGTATGAGGGAACCAACATGCAATGCCACGTTCTACTACAGGACGAACGAATGAGGTGTAGGCTAGCATCTTAGTATCTGGTGAGGCCGATTTTAAAGAGCGTTTGAGTGAACAAAATGTTGAAAATGCCTTAGAAGATATGTGCGACGCATGTTTGTCCCATTTCATATCAGATGATAGGACAATTCCAAAGTATTTA
Source organism: Dermacentor silvarum (assembly GCF_013339745.2). Lineage (NCBI taxonomy): Eukaryota > Metazoa > Arthropoda > Arachnida > Ixodida > Ixodidae > Dermacentor > Dermacentor silvarum. The sequence goes on along the minus strand of NC_051159.1, from coordinate 43,847,160 downwards.
TAATTACCACTATTTTTAATCTTTGCTGTTCGATGGTGGAGGTTAATACTAGTGGATCTTTTTTTCGACTTACTCTCTTAAAAACAGTCTTGTCTAAATTAATCTTAATTTGCCATGCTTGACACCAATTTGCTATTTGCGCAAGCTCGTGGATTAGTGTTACTTGATCAATATGGTTCCTAATCTGCCTACATATAATGCAATCATCAGCAAACATGCGCATCGTTGATTTCATTATATCTGCCATGGCATTGATGTATACTAAAACGAGAATTGATGGTAAGATTGTTCCTTGTAGTACTCAGGATGACGCCTCTACCCAATCAGATTGCTGACTTTCGATTTCGACGTATTGCCATTGACCTGCAAGATAAGCTTCTATCCAGTGTATTATGCTTCCACATCCAAGAATGTGTTGTCGTTTGCCAAGGAATTTAGAATGGGATACCCGGTGGAAGGCCTTTGCTAAATCGAAAAATATTATATCAGTCGGCCCACGGTTATCAGTTGCTAGAGTGACATCATGCACAGTTTGTATCAGTTGCGTAACGATAGACAGTCCTTTTCTGAAACCATGTTGGTTGTAGCTAAGCAAGTTATCTTTCGCCAACGTTACGATGTGATTTAATATGATGTGTTCGAGAATTTCGCAAGATGTGCAAGTTAGCGAGATTGGTTTATAATTTGATGGGCTTGTTGACGTCACCTGTATTGAGAATCGGAACCGTCTTTGCTATTTTCCAGTCTTTAGGGAAGTCAGACGATTCTAGAGATTTTTTAAAGATAAGTGAGGTATTTCGAGACCCATTCTGCGTATCTCTTAAGAAAAGTATTTGGGATCCCATCTGGGCCACAAGATTTTATAATGTCGATGTTAAGCAGCAGTGAAAGTATACCCGATTCCGTTAGCTCTAGGTCACCAAGTATGTCCTCAGTTCCCCTCGGCTGATGGCTTGAATATGGTGTAGTTCTGTTGTCTTGTGTAAAAACGGATTTAAAATACTTATTGAACTGATTTGCTCTTTGGAAAACATCCTTAGACGGCAAATTTCTTTGCTTATGCGTGTTCACGTTAAATATCTCCAGAACTTCTGAGAAGCAGTCGTGATGAAGTTGCTAAGTGTGACGTTCATGTACGCATGTTTTGCTTGTTTTATCGCTGATCTCAACACATGCCAATTTGGTGATTTTCTCAGAGTAGCAGGGAATTGATTTCTGATTCTTAATTTCCCTCAGCCTTGACATTTTACGTTTAATGTGCATTATATTCCTTGTAATCCAAGGGTTTCTTTTGTACAGAGACAAGGTTGATCAACAGTGCTGTACATAGGTATTAAATTTCACCCATTATTCATCTACTGTCAAGAACTATCATGGAAAAGGCAAGAAAAATTGGGGTAGTGATAATCTAAGAGGTCAAGAATACTGACATCATCTGCGTTTTTCCAATCATATTGTTACGCAGCAGTGGGACATGATGTGTCCATGAACAACGAAGACGATTTGGCGAGGAGAGCGTGCGGTTGGTTCGGGCAGCCATCTTGTGTATTCAGCGTTGCTGCAATTTCGTAAATACGTGTAAATACACCTTCGCTTGGCTATTTCTGCCCCGTGGCAATATATTCGTGTGATAAATTACTGCTGCTTAGATTTGTGGGGTTTTGTGAGAAAGCGGCACGTACATTTGATTGAGCTCCTACGTTTTTTTTTGCGCACTGATAGAAAAGAAAACGTCTTGTCAAAAAACAAAAGAGCTCCCTGCAGTAAAAAGTGGCAACGATATCCCTACAAAATAGGGCCATATATAACATGGTTGCTACTTTTATAATGGAATGCACTCGCCACTCTGCATAAATGAGTTACTTTCCGCTGCGAAATAAATAATATTTCTACAGGAGGAATGTGGCCAGAAGCCACGGAAGCATGTGCACCAACACAAGTCAAGAGCGAAGATTAATACCCCATGAGTGGATTTCACAAAGAATCCACTCTGAATCCTGTTTGGTGGCTGACATCTCATGGCTCTCCCTTGTTTTATAGGATATTCGACAGATATACGGAATGCAAGATACAGGCATGCCAAATGCACATTGGGCTTGCCTACCCGGGCTTGGCCGACGTAATTCAACCATGCATGTTAAAGGTCGAGCGAGATCAAGAAAAGGACAGAAAAACATACTTCAACACTCAATCTGAGCTACCATAGCTACGATTCTGTACCTGACAGAACAACAAGAACAAAAGACACTCCTAAAAAGGTAATCAAAACATTAATTTGAATAGCTTTACTGGTAGGCACTTAACGGTAATGACGATACATATTGTTACAAGCGTGAAAGTGTTGTGTTATTTGGGTATGTGCCATAAGCTGTAGTGGGACGCAGGTACGAGGTGTGGAAGAAAAGGACGTTTTTGCCAAGGCATCACGGAACCTAGGCTGGCGCTCAAGACCGTCGGTTACGTCGTGTCCCAATAAACCCTCTCTTAACAGAATAACCTGTAACAGAGTGGTGGAGGTGCTGGGTACACGACGTCGACGTACTACGGAGTCCCAAGCGCTTGAACTTCGCCGGAGCAGCCGCCTTGCCGGTCTCTCGCCGACAACAGTCATCATGCCACAGCACGGAGGACCAGACCCAGCGCCATTTGCAACCGCGCAAGGGTCAACGGCAGCTGCACCCGCACAACATTACATGGAGCCACGCTCGTTCGCGGGAAGAGCAGGAGAAGACGTGGACGAGTGGCTTACGCACTACAAGCGGGTGAGCCGATATAACAACTGGAACTCGGTCACCAAGCTTGACAAGGTCGTCCTATTTATGAGAGAAACCGCACTGATGTGGTTTGAGAACCACGAAGAGTCTTTAACAACATGGGAACGGTTTGTTGAGGAAATAGGAAAATGTTTTGGCGACTCTGATGCAAAAAAGAAACGTGCGGAGCGAACGCTTGCCCAAAGAGCTCAAAGTCAGGGAGAGACATGCACTACTTATATAGAAGAGGTGCTCAAGCTGTGCAAGATTGTAAACCCGCGGATGCCTGAAGAAGACCGAGTCGGACACCTTTTGAAAGGTATCGCGGAAGACGTCTACAATTTTCTGATATGTAGAGAAGACCTCACCTCCGTCTCAGATGTCTTGCGTCACTGCCGCACGTTTGAGACGTTGAGGACCCGTCGTATCGCACCCAAATTTGGACGACTGGCAAACGTGACCACTTTCGCCATCGTCGATACGAGCCCGTCCACCGACCTTGCCTCTACTATCCGGGAAATAGTACGCGAAGAACTGCGGCGACACAATGAATTAATGTACAACACAGTTCAACCGCTGGCGACGTACCCAGTATCACACTCAGCGCCCGCAGCACCATGCGCTACTTTTCCACCGTCTGTGTGTGTCACGGACGTCGACGTGGCTGGAACTACGTGGGCACATCCGGAGACGTCTCCGTCCGAACAGCGATATGGGCAACGCTTTCAACCCAACCGTGGTGCACAGTGGCGTACGGCTCCTGTTCAGCGTACTGAAATCATGTACCCAGTTCGACGACCTCTGCCGGCTGAGCGCTTTGAGCGACATTTCGTCGATCGCCCTCCTCCCTTGTGCTAGAACTGTGGTGTCGAGGGCCACATTGCCAGGTACTGTAACGCGGCCCCACCACGCCGCCAGCCGCCGAGGTACGACCGATCAACAATACCTGGCCAGCATCGCGTTGGCCGTGCCTACACCTATCCAAGGCGTATGTCCAACGAGACCCCGGGAACACTGCGAAACCGTTCCCCTGCCTCCCATCGGAGCTTGACACCACCGTCTGCTCCTCGCGTACACCGGTCACCGTCTCCCCGGCGCCGCTACCCGTCACCTTCGCCGGAAAACTTGTCAGCGCGGCCGTTGGAGGTAAGGCCGCTGGACAGTCCTCGATTTTGACAGAAATACCTCCACGAATTTGTATGTTAAAAAATAAGGTGTGTGTGCGTGTAGACGGCGTCTCAACAATGGCCTTAGTAGACACAGGAGCGACTGTTTCAGTAATGAGTCTCGCATTCAAACGCCTGCTAGGACGAAAAGTGCTGTTTTCATGGGACCGTCCCGATATGTTTCGTGGAGTGAGTGGCGAACTATTATACCCTGTAGGTCTGCGCAGTGTGAAAGTTAGCTAGGGCAGTGAAACATATAACGCGGAGTTCGTAGTTTTACCTCATGCTACGCATGACGTAATTCAGGGCCTCGATTTTCTGAAGCTGTGTGGTGCCAACGTTGATTGCCGAACGGGTGAAATAACTGTAGATACGAGTCTTCCAGACGTATTTGTGGATCACCCGCCGTGTTACGAAAGCGAAAGTGCCCTTTGTGTGTCTGCAGATACCGTCGTACCGCCGTTGTCTGCCAAATGTGTCCCAGTCGCCTGTTCTCCTGCAACCGACAGAACATTTGATGCTACCGTGGAGCCCGTTCCCCTTAGTTGCATTAAGAAGAATGTTCTCGTCCCCTATTGCACGCTGTCGGTTATTGACGGGCGTACTGTTTTATGGACGATAAATTGCACCAATGAACCCACAATACTACCAGAGGGTCTGAAACTTGCAGCTATTCGTGAACATCAAGTGTTGGCGCTCGCCATCCTCGCAGAAGGCCCCGATGCCACGGAGGAGTCCCATTCAGCTGCATGCGCGACGGACACTTCCATAATGGCTATGGTAACAACTCGCACAGTACTAATCAACGTCAGGACTCCGCAAAAATTCTACGAAAGCACTTCGCGGTGTTCGACTTTTCCCAGCAAGAGGCTCCACCATCCTTTCCCCCTTCTCGTGTACAGCACCGCATAGACACAGGATCTCACCAGCCTCTGCGACAAAAGCCATACCGGGTGTCCCCTTCGGAGCGCAGGGTGATCAATGACCAAGTCCGTGACATGCTAAAGAAAAACGTTATCCAAGAGTCGAGTAGTCCGTGGGCAGCCCCAGTAATTCTAGTCGGAAAGAAAGATGGCACATGGCGATTTTGCGTTGATTACCGCCGCCTCAACGCCGTTACCAAGAAAGACGTATACCCTTTGCCACGGATTGATGATGCCATAGATCTGCATGTGTTATTTGGATGATGTCGTGATTTTCGGACGCACGTTTTGTGAACACAACGCACGCCTCAATCTTGGGCTAGAGTGCCTAGGCAAAGCACGCTTGGTATTAAACTCCAAGAAGTGTCGCTTTGGCGAACGCCAAACGCTGGTTCTAGGTCACCTAGTTGACAAAGAAGGCATAAGACCTGATCCAGCGAAAACGGCTGCGGTCGAAGCGTTTCCACAACCTCGCTCAGTAAAAGAGCTGCGAAGCTCCTTGGGCCTTTGCTCATACTTCCGTCAGATTATTCCCGGATTTGCTCACATTGCGCATCCACTGACGTGTCTGCTTCAGAAAGGCGTTCAATTTGACTGTACCCCAGAATGTGCGTCTGCTTTTCGTGAGCTGAAGTTCCGTTTGACGTCCCATCCCGTTCTCAAACACTTCGACCCTGCGGATCCAACAGAACTACACACGGATGCTAGCGGTATTGGTGTCGGCGCTGTTCTTATTCAACGCTTCGACCCCAAAGAACACGTAGTAGCGTACGCGAGCCGCTCTCTAAGCAAGCCCGAGCGCAATTACACAGTCACGGAACAGGAATGTCTCGCAGTGATTTTCGCAGTACAGCGCTTTCGGTCATACTTGTACGGACGCCCTTTCACCATCATCACAGACCATCACTCTTTGTGCTGGCTCGTCATTCTGCGTGATCCATCTGGTAGGCTTGCACGTTAGACCCTCCGTCTAGAGCACTGCATGGGCTCGGGCTTACCCGAAAGCCCGGGCCTGGCCCGGCCCGTGGGCCGGGCCAGGTAGAGGAGTTTTTTCACGGGCTCGGGCCGGGCTCGGGCACGGCGTGTGCTTTTTGACCCGGGCCCGGGCCGGGATCGGGTTTTTTTGACGCGGGCCCGGGCCGGGCTCGGGCTTTCTGCGAGTTATTCTCGTGCTTCTCAACTCTGAAAAACGTGTATTTTTCGATCTCGGGCCGGGTTCGGGCCGGTTTCGAGTCGGGCTCGGGCCGGGCTCGGGCTTAAGGTAAAGGGGTGGCGGGCCGGGCCGGGCGGGTACCGTAGATTATTTCCGGGCCCGGGCCGGGCCCGGGTCTTGCCATAAAAGTTTTGATCGGGCTCGGGCGGGCCGCCCAATGTAAAGACGGGCCCGGGCCGGGCCCGGGCCGCAAAAATCGGCCCGTGCAGTGCTCTACCTCCGTCTACAAGAGTATGACTTCACCGTCTCCTATAAAAGCGGTCGACGGCACGCCGACGCAGACTGCCTTTCGCAGCTATCGCTTCCCACAACGGACTGTGACGCGGACAACTTCGACCACTACATCGTATCCTTGGAGCCAGCATTTCCTAATCTGAATACTTTCAAGACTGAGCAGCAAAACGACGACGCTTTAAAGCAACTGCTAGCTGCCAAAAAGAAATCAACAGCCAATCGCTTTTGCACACGTGATGGGCTTTTATATAAGAAGAACTATTCTACCACAGGCTCACGATATCTCCTCGTGGTCCCGAAAAGTCTACGCACTTCCATCTTGCGGGCTATGCATGATGACCCAACCTCCGGTCATTTGGGAGCAGCTAGAACACTTTGCCGTCTTCAAGAAAGATTTTACTGGCCTAATATGCATCAGACGACGTGGAAGTACGTGTCTAGCTGCAACGAATGTCAACGTCGCAAGCGTCCCACAAGTACTCCTCCTGGTAGACTACACCCTGTTCCACCCCCACGGACTCCATTCGAGCAAGTCGGCGTCGACCTTCTCTGCCCGTTTCCACGGTCCTCTAACGGAAATCGTTGGATCGTTGTATGCACTGACCACCTGACACGCTACTGTGAGACGGCTGCAATACCATCGGCTACTGCAGCTGACGTGTGCCTTTTCTTGCTATGATTTATGATTCTCCGACACTGGCCTCCTAAAGGCGTTATTAGCGATCGTGGGCGACAGTTTACTGCAGATGTCGTGGAAGAGATGCTTCGTCTATGTTGTTCAAGTTTTCGACACTCTACGCCGTACCATCCCCAAACGAATGTCGTGTTCCGGGGCTTCCATGAACGAAGAGGCAGACTGTACTTGAACATGCTTTATTGCATGGTGGCAACTTAAAAGTGGCAGAATTACAGCCAAGGAATACAAGGACAAAATGCACACCCAGCCTTGAAGCCAGCGATTATATACACATAGTGGGCGAGGGTGATTTGATCGCGATATGGGCCGCGTGACAGCAAGGAAACGCTATCACGCTATGACGCAAGTACACGTGTACAGATATGCGACACGAACGGCCTTACGGAACGCACCAACAGAACCCTCACGAACATGTTGTCCATGTTCAACAGATCACAAGAACTGGGAGAGTGTTCTATCTTTCGTTACTTATGCATTAAACACCGCCCAGCACGAAACTACCGGCTACAGCCCCTTCTTTCTCCTTTACGCCCGGCCGCCACGTTATACCCTTGATACAATTTTCCCATTTATGAACCACGATGATGCCTGCATATCTGAGACCATCTGTCGTGCAAAAGAAGCCCGACGCCTTGCTTATTTGCGCACTCTTGCTTCACAAGATCGCTCAAAGGCACGTTACGACCGCCGACGCCGACACGTCACATATGATCCAGGTGATTTAGTGTGGCTATGGACGCCAACAAGAAAACGTGGGTTGTGCGAAAAACTACTGGCACATTATGTTGGACCTTATGTTGTTCCAGAGCGTATAAGCGAATTGAATTACCGTATAGCGCGCCTGCATTCAAATGGTCGACGCTCTTCAAAGACTGAAGTGACTCATGTTGCCCGCTTGAAGCCATTTACCCCTCGAGATGCTGTTTGACTTGCCCGGTGGGCTTCGTCTGCGCGGGGGGATGTGTTACAAGCGTGAAAGTGTTGTGTTATTTGGGTATGTGCCATAAGCTGTAGTGGGACGCAGATACGAGGTGTGGAAGAAAAGGACGTTTTTGCCAAGGGATCACGGAACCTAGGCTGGCGCTCAAGACCGTCGGTTACGCCGTGTCCCAATAAACCCTCTCTTAACAGAATAACCCGTAACAATATCTTGAATTTATTCACAAATATTACAACAATAAACACTTAATATTATATGTATAATTCAAATTTGCAATAGTGTTGCACAAGAAAATGTAGAGTGAAAATGTGAGTAGAAATTTGAATTTGTGTGGCCTAATAGCACTCACCGATTTATTTGTTCATTTGCTGTAGCTCTCTCTCAAAGTTTTTGAATTGCCTTGTCGAACAATTTTTTTTTCTGCTCACTGGATCAAGCGTTGCTACAATGCTTGTTGAATGCACTGCACAGCAACGCGACTGCCACGATGGCTGTACCACCATGCGGCTTGTCGCGTGTTTGCTGTGCTTTAGGGTAGAGCACTGCGCGGGCCGAATTTTTCAGCCCGGCCCGCGCCCGTTTTTACGTGGAGCTGCCCGCCCGCGCCCGACCAAAAGTTTTATGGCGAGACCCGGGCCCGGCCCGGGCCCGGAAACAATCTACGTTACCCACCCGGCCCGGCCCGCCACCCCTTTACCATAGGCCCGAGCCCGGCCCAAGCCCGGTTCGAAATCGGCCCGAACCCGGCCCGAGACCGAAAAAGACCACCGAGCGGCATTAAAAAAAATAAAATAAAAAAAAGAATGAAATGAATTTATTCTTAAGGCATAAATACATGTCATATGCAATTATGAACACCACTTTAGCGGTCTGAACGCAAATACCAGCGCGCGAAGTAGTACGAATGACCCTGCCGAGCATTATCGCCAGCAGTTTACACAGGCGCGACCTTGATGCGGCCCAATCCACTTCTATCGCAGCGCCGCCAAAGTTTTTTTCCACGTAGGGCGCCTAACTGCAAAGCATGCGCCACCCCAGCCGCTCGTCCCACTCTACCGTATTCTTGTACACTATAACCGAAGCGCTGCCACGACCGGTCGTGAACGCAGCGCATGGATGGAGTAAAGCGCGAGACACACGGTACGACGCGGCGTCTGATCCGACGTGCGGCGATCCGGTTTTATTGCGATAGCAATTATATGGACACTCAAAAGCAGATTTCTGCCGTCGGCGTCGCCGTCGCCGTCGGCGTCGCCGTCGCCGTCGCCGTCGCCGTCGCCGTGAGGTTCCGTATGACGTCATTTGGAGATGAAATCGTCGCCGCGCGCCGAACGCTGTATGTGCGAGTGAAAGGGCGCGAGGGGCGCGTCTTTCACGGGGAGTGAACACACGGTGGAGAACAAACGCGCGTTCTGCGCCGTGCTCGCTTAAGGGCTGCAGAAGTAGGCGTCTCTTTTCTCCTTTACAATCACCATATATGTAGAGCAAACGCGCCTTCTTCGGACGCGCGAGAGGCCGTGGGGGAGGGGGAGGGAAGGGAGGCGACGTTTAGCTGCGGCACCAAGTGCCTATTTATATCAGAGGCTCCAGCAACAGTCACCAACGCCGCACGCATTTTGAGCTAACGCGGGCAAAACGCCGATGGCGTCGACAACAGTTCTGCGTGTTGTTGCTACCAAAGCCGCTCACCTTACTTCGTATGACATTGCTGTGTTGCTATCGCATTCATTGCTTCGCCCTTAGGGCGAAACTGTGACATTTTTTCGGATGCTCCGGCTTGCCGCTCCGTCGATTCGAGACGCACGGTGCGGTATTTCATCGCGGTGCCGTTCAATTGTGGCTCCGCCCAGAACAGTGTTGCCTGACCAACCATACAGTCACACACAAAAAAATAATTCTCCATACATTTGCTTCTGCAAATTTATATATAATAAAAGGTTGCGGGAAAACGTATTAAGTTAAAATCGGCATACATTTATGCAAACCGACAATGTACTATATGTAGTGCTACATTATCGGCTGTATCTGGAATAATGTAGTATTGAGGTGTTGGTAACAATTGCAGCAACCCGGGGAAGGCAAGGACAGCGATAAAGCGTCGGTGTTGCTTCTTGTTGGTTAGGACTTTCTACAAGTACAGAGATGGTACTGACTAAGCGCCGGAAAAGACTTTTGTTGCTAAAAATGAAACTTCTTCTCATCCAAAAAAGTTGTCGCAGTTTCACCTGAAAGGTGAAGCATCAATTGCGATAGCAAATTTGTAGAGAGATATACGGAGTAATGATATTAGCTTTATCAGCTGTATAAACTTGGACATGCAGCAGCACCGGCAACGCGCCGAACTGTTGTCGACGCCGTCGGCATTTTGCCCGCGTTCGCTCAAAATGCGTGCGGCGTTGGTGACTGTTGCCGGAGCCTCTGATATAAATAGGCACTTGGTGCCGCAGCTAAACGTCGCCTCCCTTCCCTCCCCCTTCCCCCCCTCCCCCACGGCCTCTCGCGCATCGGAAGAAGGCGCGTTTGCTCTACATATATGGTGATTGTAAAGGAGGAAAGAGACGCCTACTTCTGCAGCCCTTAAGGAAGCACGGCGCAGAACGCGCGTTTGTTCTCCGCCGTGCGTTCACTCCCCGTGAAAGAGCGCGTCCCTCGCGCCCTTTCACTCGCACATACAGCGTTCGGCGGCGCGCGGCCACGATTTCATCTCCATTGACGTCATACGGAACCTCACGGCGACGGCGACGGCGACGGCGACGGCAACGCCGACGGCGACGGCGACGCCGACGGCGACGCCGACGGCAGAAATCTGCTTTTGAGTGTCCATATAATTGCTATCGCAATAAAACGCGCGGAAGAAGAACGCCGGCGCAGATGGTGGGTCCAAACCTCGTGGAGAACGCGCCACGCTGAGAGCGAGTTTTATTGCGATAGCAATTATATGGACACTCAAAAGCAGATTTCTGCCGTCGCCGTGAGGTTCCGTATGACGTCAATGGATATGAAATCGTCGCCGCGCGCCGAACGCTGTATGTGCGAGTGAAAGGGCGTGAGGGGCGCGCGTTTTCACGGGGAGTGAACGCACGGCGGAGAACAAACGCGCGTTCTGCGCCCTGCTCGCTTAAGGGCTGCAGAAGTAGGCGTCTCTTCCCTCCTTTAAAATCACCATATATGTAGAGCAAACGCGCCTTCTTCCGACGCGCGAGAGGCCGTGGGGGACGGGGGGGAGGAAAGGGAGGCGACGTTTAGCTGCGGCACTAAGTGCCTATTTATATCAGAGGGGCCATCAGCGGACGGCCGACATCTACTGCCTCCTCAACGACCACCTCCGGAACGAGGATGTTCGCGACGCCGCCTCTTTTGACGGATGACCCGGCCGAGCAGCTGCATGAGATCGCCGGGAACCCGCCTACTTCGGGATCCTCCTGCTCCGCTACCGCCGCTGCTGCCTCCCTGGCCACTGCGGTGGCTCGGCAGACACTATCGGCCGGCACACTCGATACAGCCGTTGCGCCTTCGACAACCCCCACGAGCTCTTCGGATATACTGCTTCAAGGGGATTTCGTCGCTGTTACTGGGTTGCCGGGTGCGTCTCTCGTCGAACCGCAGTACGTCCCACTGCCGATAGACGCAAACCTCGAAGATATGGACACCACTATTACACGTAAGCGTTCGCGTCCCAGCGAGCTCGGCAGTGATGATGAGGGTGCCTCGCGCAAGGTGCAAGCAGTAGGGACTGCGCCACACAATGCATCGACGACTAAATTGCCGCCACATGTCACAGGTGAAGACGATCGCCACCTCAACCTGGCTAGTGGCATTACCACCGAAGGCGAGTTTCAGCAGGTTCTGTCAAAGGCGCAGAAACGCCGCCAGCGTTCTGCATTACCACCGGGCCTAGCCGGGAACATCCCTTCTCCCGGGACCGAGCCTGCCGTCGCTCCTGCCGCACGACCTACGGCTCCCTGTAGTTCACCTGCGCCTATTGCACCTCCTGACGTGGATCCCGTTGCTACTGCCGGGGTTCCCAGAACTTCTGTGCCCACCTCGCCACTGACATCCCGCACAGTGCTGTTTCGTCCGGCACACAACGGCGCCGCCTTTCCCCGTACCTCCCGCCTCGCCATCGCGCAGGCGCTCTCCGCGCTGCCTGGAGTAAAGGAGGTTCGCGTAAACACGAAGAAGAACATTGTGGCTGCGGACGCGGCATCACCGGAATGGACGGAGCACCTGCTGGCCACGTCAGAGATCGCCGGGATGCCCGTGACCGCGCGCCTTCCAACCGACCGCACCCAGAGCAGTGGCGTGGTGCAAGGCGTACATGGCAACTACGCCGATGAGGACCTGCTGGCTGCCGTATCGTCGAAGGTACGGGTGGTCGCGGCTAAGCGACAGGGCACCACCCTGGTGCTGCGTTTTGCTGCCCCTTACCCCCCCCGCAAGGATCTACCTCTTCAGCATGCCCTTCGAGGTGCGACCCTCCCGGCCTCGCCCTCTGCAGTGCCTACGTTGCGGGTGCTACGGGCACGCCACAGCAACCTGCCAGAGACCGGTACGGTGCCTGCGGTGCGGTGGCCCACACCAGACGCAATCGTGCTGTTCGAGTAGGGTCAGATGCCTGCATTGTGGGGGACCACATCCAGCTGACTCGCCTAACTGCCAGCTATGGCAGAGAGAACGGCGCCTGGCCACGATAAAGGCGTCAGCTCCCACACACCTGTCGCATCGCGAGGCCCAGGCGGAACTACGGGCTACCCCCACCAGCTCAGTAGCAGCTGCTTCTGGACCGCCACGTGTTACACCGGCAGGAGGCAAAACCTACGCTGCAGCACTCGGTGCTCCTGACAAGGAGGCCACGACCTCTATCAACCACCCCCAACCCCGCTTGCAGCAACATGTACAACAGGCAGGCGCAAAGAAGCGGGGCAGCATCAAGCTAGGGCCGTCCCCGAAGGAGGCTCCTAAGTCAACCAGCGATGAGGAGAACAAGAACCTGCGACTCCTCCTCAGGGCGATCGCCGACCTGCTGCCTCCAGAGAACCAACAGCTGCGTTCTATCTGCCTCAAGGCAGGTGGCGCGCCCTCACCCAGTAGTCAACATGGCTAGTCCCCTCCCGCCTGCAGCAGGACATTGCCGCCGCCGCCCGAGCGTGCTCCAGTGGAACGCAAACTCGTTGCGGCGGCGGCAGGCAGACCTCTCCATGCACCTATTGCGGAACGAGGACGATGTGCTTGCTCTGCAGGAGGTCTACGCTGCTGCAGCCAACCTGCGCCTTCCTGGATACGTGGGCTACAGCAGCCTCACTTCTTGCAATCGAGAGACCTGCCAGTCTGCCCCTTGCCTTGATGAAGGCCACCAGCAGGGATCACCACGCTGTGCGATCTACGTGCGGCGAGAATTGTCACAGGCGGAAGTCCACGTGGCAGACCTGCTGAGCGGTGCTGTTGAATGCTGTGCTGTTCGGGTACGACTGGGTGACTCCGACACTACCGTGGCCAGCATCTATGTCCGGCCAAGCCGGCCATGGAACCCAGCCAGCCTCCTGACATTGTCCCAACGCCTCGGGAAAGACTTCCTCCTCTGCGGGGATGTCAATGCCCACCACACCGCCTGGAGAAGCCGCCGTTGCTGCCCACGAGGCCAAGGACTGTGGGACGTCGTGAACCAACTAGGCCTGTCAATTCTCAACACCGGAGCACCCACATTCATCCGGCGCGCGGCGCAGGTGGTCCTATCCGCCATCGATGTCAGCCTGGCAACGGAGGGCTGTAACTACACGTGGGCACCACTTCCGGACAGCTGGGGGTCGGACCATTTTCCTCTCCTGCTCAACCCGTTCAGAGGCAAGACCGCTAGGAGTAGGGAGTGCCTCACTGTCGACTGGAGGGCCTTTCGCAAGCACTGCCAGAAAGATGCTGACTCCGGGACCTTTCTCCAGCTGGTAGCAGACAGTGCAAAAGCGGCCACCATCCGTTCCACGGCTCAGGTGGGCCAGCCAGTTCCGGACATCCAGCACCTAAAACTGCGAGCCGCGAGGCGCCGCGCAGAGCGCAGAGCACTGCGCACCTCTCGACCGGAACACTGGACAGCGTTCCGCCGTGTAGACGCCGTCTGCAGGCGTCATGCTCGGCGACGCCGAAATCAGAGCTGGCAGGGCGTTTGCTGTTCCATCAACCGCTCTCCCAACGGACCACAAGCCTGGCGCCTCCTGACGTCACTCCTGTTGGCGCCCCGTGCACATCGCCAGGTACTGTCCGTAGCGGTCCACATGGGCATCAGCGCGGGTAACCTGGCCGAGCTTCTCGCGGACCAGTTCGCGGCCAGACCCCCAGCCCTGCAGGCACCACCTCCAGAGGCAGCCGCCCTGTCAATCCCATCATCCTGCCATCATGCGGGCTGGGTGGCTGCACAAATACAGGCACTGTGCAGCGAACCAATCCGCGTGTACGAGTTGAAGGCGGCACTCGATCAGACCAGGCGACGCAGTGCTCCGGTAGCTGACAGAATCACATTCCAAATGCTGCGCAACTTGGCTGATGCCGAGAAGGAGCGGCTCCTCGAGTGTTTCAACACCATCTGGGACACTGGTGTCCTCCCGGAGAGCTGGCTGGTTGCAGTGGTGACACCAATCTTGAAATCCCGGAAGCCTGCCATAGCCCTATCCTCATATAGGCCCGTGTCCCTCACTTCAGCCGCCTGCAAGGCGATGGAAAAGGTGGCACTGGCACGCCTAGAGTGGATTGCTGCCCAACTCCAGTACTTCCCGGAGCAGCAGTCAGGCTTCAGGTGTCAACGCTGCACGGCAGACTCTATCTCCGATGTGGTGGCCACCCTGGAGGATGCCAAAGCCACGGGGGACGTGGCAATGTTGGTGCTGCTGGACGTCAACAGTGCCTTTGACGGACTTCCACACGCGGTCATCGAGGCCTGCCTAGACCGCCTCGGCCTGAGCGGCTGCCTCAGACGCTTCATTTCCGCATTCCTGACCGGCAGAACCTTCCGGGTGCGCGTTGGACAGGAACTCAGCGAGCCCAGGGATATTACGACTGGCGTCCCACAGGGATCGGTGCTCAGCCCTTTCCTGTTCAACATGGCTCTCGCGGGCCTACCCGCATCTCTTCCGGCGGACCCGCGGTTCCCTGTTCGCTGTTCCATTTATGCCGACGACGTGGCACTCTGGACCCGGGGGCCGAGGAAGTTCATGCCATCCATTCGGTGCTCGCTACAACGGGCACTAGATGCGGTGACCGCATTCCTTGGTAGTATAGGCCTCACCGTCTCCACAGCCAAGACCGAGGCCATGCTGATTCATCCACTGGCCTCAGCTCGACGCTACAAAAAGCAGCTGAAGATTGCTGGCCGTGCCCTACCTTGGCAGCAAATGGTCACTTACCTGGGGCTCGCCATTGACCACCGGCTCACGTGGATTCCTGCAGCCAAAGCCGCCACTACCAAGGTGCGCCGCGTGCAGGGAGCTGTCAGCAAGCTGCAGCAACATGGCCGTGGCTGCAACACAAAGTGGGCGCTGCGGCTGAACCAGGACGCAGCAACGTCCGTGCTCTTGTATGCCCTTCCATTGGTCAACCTCACTCCGGCCAGGAGAGAGCAGCTGGAGGGTCTGCACAGAGGTGCTATTAGGAGTATCCTAGGGCTCCCAAAGTATTCACCGGTCGCTGCAACGCTGGCAGAGGCTGGTGAATGGCCACTCTCGTTGAGGATGCTTGAACGCGCCCTGGGGCACATTGACCGCCTTCATCGTGCTCCGGATGGCGGATACCTGCTGGCTAGACTCCACAGCCAGCCGTCCTCACGGATGGGAGGTCTGTGCCAGCTGTACGAGCAGATGATCACGGACCCTCCTGTGTCAATCGTGCTGCCTCCACCACACCATCGACCAGCGGACGTCCACCTCTCGCTCAGTGGAGCGCATAAACGACAGACACCAGCTGCAGCACTGCAACAGGCTGCTGCCTGCAAACTCCACGAGGATCTGGAAGGAAGTCTGCTGGTCTACACAGATGGATCAGTCCTGGCGAACGGATCGGCCGCTGCAGCCTGCACCATCCCGGCTAGGGCGGTTCACAGACAATGTCGGATCCCCTTTGCCGCGAGCTCCACCGCGGCAGAACTAGCGGGGCTCCACCTAGCCGCCGATGTCCTGGCTGAGAACCCTCCTGGGCAACCGGTGGCAGTGCTCTGCGACTCGAAGCCAGCGCTCCAGAGCCTAATCAACCACCGCCGATCAGGGCTTACGGGGGCCCTGCTCAGCTCGAAGTTCTCGGCATTGGCTGCCACGGGGGTCACCATCTCATTTCATTTGCTGCCTTCCCATGTTGGAATAGCCGGTAATGAGGCAGCGGATACCCTCGCCAAAACCGCCCACCATCCTGAAGTGCCGCTCACACGAGCAGTCGCTTCCTCAGATTTTTCAAGGCAGCGCCTGAAAAAACTGCTCACAATCGTCCACCCGGATGCCAGAGTGGCAAATGGCAACGGTCCCAGGCCACTTCCAGAGTGTGGCCTTACCAGGAGGGAACGCGCAACGTTGCTTCGACTGCGCACGGGCTGTGTATGGACGGCGGCGCGGCTGCACGCCAAGGGACGCTCCACATCACCGGCCTGCGAACGTTGTGGCGACCCCGAGACCCTCGAGCACCTTCTCTGTGCATGCCCAGCGCTGGCACAGGACCGCTCAAGGGTCATCACTGCCTACAGACAACAGGGTCTACCTGCTGCGACAACCAGCGACCTCCTGTTCCCGTCGCCTCCCCACCTCCGAGCTCTCCACAGCCTTTTGGAGTTTGTGGAACTGAACGGAATCTCCGCCCATCGCTTAGCGCTCGTCCCTAGCAGGCCATCGCCTCCATCACCAGCCTCCTCCATGATCGGATGAGACTCTTGCTGCTTCTTATTCTCTTCCCTTCCTTTCAACATCTTTATCTCCTTTTTCCCCTTCCCCTGACGCTGCGCCGTGCTCCCTATTGGGCAGCAGAAATAAGCGTCACTTTCTTCTTCAATAAAATCACTACTACTATTTATATCAGAGGCTCCGGCAACAGTCACCAACGCCGCACGCATTTTGAGCGAACGCGGGCAAAACGCAGACGGCGTCGACAACAGTTCTGCGTGTTGCCGATGCTGCTGCATGTCCAAGTTTATACAGCTGATAAAGCTAATATCATTACTCCGTATAGCTCTCTACAATTTTGCTATCGCAATTGATGCTTCGCCTTTCAGGTGAAACTGCGACAACTTTTTTCACCACGGTACGTATCGTGTGATTTGTTGCCGCGAGCACAATGATGCTAATTAGGCGCACCAGCACCTGTAGACAGCTTAAAATTCGATTTGAGCGATTTCACGCGCGACGAGATCACTCATCGCCGTCGCTCGCCGCTCAATGCGATGTTTTGAGCGACTAGCTAATGAAAAGCCGGTGGGCATCTGTGGCAGTGTTTCGCGTGTTCAGCGCGTCAAATAGTTTTAACTCGAGAATCGAAAGCCCAAGAAACTCACCTCTATCGGGAATTAAATGTATGTTTCAAAAAGTTGGAAAAACAGGACGTGCTATGTTTAGTAAACTTCACGTGAGGTAGCAATAGAAGGCAATATGAGTGACAACTGCGAGTCTGCCGTTCGGGCGTCACACGGCGCACTTCTGATCGCGAGCCCAATCCGTATCAAATTTATCATTCGTGATTGGCTCCTGTGCGCGAGGGAGCCAATCGCAGTCGAGAATTTTGATCCGGATCGGGCTGATCGCGGTCAAAAGTGGTCGTGTGACGCCGGTATGTAAAAGGCCACCGCGCTGCTTTCATTGGCAATCGAATAGATAACGCGACCGCGATCCCCATCGTATCGCTAGGCTTTTTGCTCGAATGGGGACTGTACCCACATATATCGCCGACTCAAGTGCAAGTTCAAATTATTCGTCAAGTGCTTTCTGCGATCTTTGTTGGTGTGCTTGAAAAGAGAATTAACAGCAGTCTACATCCTAATGCAGATGGAAAAAATGCGTGGTGGTGACATCGAGTACTTCAAGAAGTACTACCGGATGATCGCCCAGCAGTTTGATTTTATATTGAGCCTTGTCGGAAGAGACCTGGATAGGCAATATTGCATCAGAGAGCCAATTTCTTCTGCATAACGGCTGGCCATGACGCTCAGGTAACACCTAATGCCATGTAGTGCCGCCCTGTGGCTGCATGATCAGTGGCTGCATTTTCACCCTTTTTACTTCCTTCCAATGGCCCATCAAGCAGTTGTTATGAAATGTGTATATTCCACAATATCAATGCAGGTTCTGTCTTCTGGAGACCTCATGCAGGATATTGCGCTCTCCTTCCGGGTGGGCATATCCACTGCACGCCTGGCTGCCAGAGTCACATGCAAGGCACTGTGGCACAGGCTTCAGTCAGTATACATGCCCGTATGTACATTCCTGTGTAAGATCCTGGATGAAACAACTCATGATAAACAGAATTTTCAGTCACATGGCCCCATTACTGTGCTGTGTACGTATTAATACATTAGGTATGTGATTAGTTCATAAAGCTGGAGTCACATTATTGACTGAATTACACAGACGAGTGTGGTGTGGCTGAGCAGCAAAATGCGATGAAGCATATTGCTGTGCTGCAATGAGGCAGCATGTGCCACTAGCAGCTTGTTTGCAGTGTCATTGTTTGTAGTGTTGTTTGGTGGCACTCAGTCATGTTGTGCTAGCTCAGGGAAATTGAGCCGGTCATCCGAATACAGCTGAAAAATGGGGTGGCAATGCTTTGTCATTGTCGTTTTCCTTCGCTCACTCTGGGGGAAATCTGGTTTAACCCAGCTTTCACAGAACTTGTTTGGGGTACAAACTTTGGAAATTATGTGGTTCTTCCCAAAAACAAAGGACCCTATTTGTACTACTAGTCTACAGAATATTGAATTACTTTGTAGGTGCGGGTTTCCAACGCAAAATTGCTTTTTTGTTGAAAGCTTGCAGTTTTGCTAACATCAAACTTTAGCACAACACTTCAGTGGTTTAATCTGGCCCAATTAAACAGTCCCTTATGATGGTTCTGTAGATATGTTACCGCACTTTCTAAAAAATAAACTCCTTAATGGCACTGTTAATTGTTCTGTCCACTGCACCTCATTTTTCCATTTCTGTACAGGCTGCTAAATGATTGCAATTTGTATGGTGTCTGAGCTATTAGAGTTGATTGAATTGGTTTGAAGCCTTTGTGCTGCAGCACATAGCAAATGAGGATGCCAGAATGCAAAGCACACACCATAGATGCTAACAAACAACCGAGAATCCTCAATTGTTAGGCGGCGTTCTTATTGTGTTCTTATGTCGTCATCTGTTGTGTGCAGTTCAAAAGAAATGCAGATAACTTGTTCACCTTTGCATATATTGTCGATCCACAGTGGCAGGTTATTACCTGTCTCATTGAGTGATAACAGGAATGGTTGCCCTGCAGATTAATGTGAGTCGTTTGCTCTGGCACAGAAACTAACTTATTGTATTGCTGCTCAAGTGAGTGCCGGTGGACGCTACAGTCTAACCAAGGACTTGTGTCATTTATGTCACGATGCATCTGTACTAACTTGCCTAAACGTAGGCTGTGCACTATGAAGACGTTCATATGACCAAACTCTATTTGCTTCAATTCTATTCAGAAGCCAGACGCTGCTGCATGGCTGCGCACTGCGGAAGGATTCGGCCGCACATGGCAGTTCCCAAACTGCATTGGTGCCGTTGATGGCAAACATGTCCACATCAAGCGACCCAAGAACTCCGGCACAATGTATTTTAATTATAAGGTAAGTTTAGTATTTTAGCATACACTTTGGCAACGTCATGCTGTTGCTGTTTTATTGTTTCGCTCAAGGAATATGTGCGTCTGTAATACTAGCAGTGTATTGTAAATAATGTGCAAAATTTTACAGTACTGTTTTTATGTAGCAAGTGACATCCATGACTTCGTCTGAACATTTACACTAGTGCCTCATTAATACAGGCAGAGGGTGCTTCATAAGATTGCATATGGAGAAGAATACAACCTAGCCATCATACTGATAGCTAGGCTTCGTTAATGGCTGTTGCGGCCACACATGGCAAAGTTCACCGTGATGCCTCGCAGCTCTGATGACCCTTTGCCACGGTACTCGGACAAAACAATCCTGTGTCTGAGCTGATGTATCAAGTCTACCTGGTGGGTCCAACACGTTATGAGAAGTTTGCCGGGTATCTCCGGTATCTGTCCGACAACCTGCATGACTGACGCAACCAGTAATAGGGCGTGGCTGCCCCCAACGTTAATAGACTAGCTTCAGTTGTAAAACTCTCCGCCCGTGCGCTTACCGCCGCTGTCGCCACTCCTTGGGCAGCCGCCAGATGGCGGCGCCGTTCCATCGCGCTCCACTGCAGACGCCTTGCCGCAGCCTTGAGCTCATGCGGACGGGCAGCTTGCGCGTGTTTCACGCTCGCTGGCGTTCTCCCTATAGTCCGAAATAGTGATACCATGCGAAAGCGGTATCCACCTACAGCAATAAGATATATCGGGCTAGTTGGTTCATACCGAAAGAAGGGTAAACTGCACGATAGGAAGAAACGCATGCGACGAAGTGCAGAAGCTGCGTTTTTAAGTGTCTTGTGTTTCTTCCTGCCGCCTGAACCTTTCACGCAGTTTACGTTTTCCCATACAGCAGCTTGGCACGTTTTCTCGCTACTTTTACTTGCTTAACACTTTGGTCTGGGGCAGTTATACGCCAGCTAGCGAGACGAAATTTCTTATCCATGAAAATAACAGCACAACGTTCTTGTAAACCAATGAATGCTTCATTAAAGAAAATGAAATAAAAAACACCTGTATGCCCCTATATATAGCTAAGACTAAAACTGTCACAAGGGACATAATCTAGGCAAATGATTTGGGCCTTCGTGGAAACCAACTCCACCTACAGCAGCTTGGCATGTTTCCTCACTGCCTTTACTTCAGGACTGGATCCCCGCTGCTGCTCCAGGAACCTTCCTAAGAATGCATTTTTATGCAAGGTTCCTGCAAGGTATGCGTGTAAGCATGCACGTGACTAAATAAAAATTAACGTAATTTGGGCTAGGCTAATAACTACCAAGTCATCCCCAGCATTTTCCCGAAGTTATTGTTTATGGATCGATTATTTATTAGCTATTGTTTGGCTATCGCAAGGTGATGCGAGGCGCAGCTGTGCGCAGTGACGTCATCGCTAGGCGAGTTTTTGCAAACATTAGGCGGGGAAGCCGAAAGCTTAAACAGCGCCGCTGTTAAAAATTTAATGATGCGTGCACTCAGTTCCTGAAAACGCAAGGGGCACCCAACACGACTCAGCGTATTCTCTTACAGCTCTTCTAAGGTGGCCCAGAACAGGTCACCAAACATATCTCTTCGTTTGCGTTTTTTTTTTTTCCCCGGTTGGTTTGACAGATTTGAGGGAACGTTCCAGAACACTTTTGGCACCGCACCCTCGGCAAGCGTCCACTTGTCTCGTGGCACCTCAACCGTCTGTCCATTGATAATATGCACAAACAAGATGTCCTGCTCATGAAAGTGTAAATCACACACCATGGATTTCGCAGAGTTCCCGGTCGGCACGAGGAATCGCTCTGTTGAATGCCGAGCGAAGTGTCGCATTGCTGGGAGCACTCAAGAAGTGGTGCGCTGAACTGTCGACATCATTCGATAGCCACTTGTTGCAGTCAGGAACGCAGCACGTCGGCATCGTTTGCTAATATCTTTAACAAACGCAGTGAAGGCTACAGTTTTGCGGATGACATGCTTCCTGAAATCCGCCGTCAACAACCAACCACAGAATACACCAACGCTGCACTGCGTGTTTCGTCCGGCCAGTTCGCATAGCCGGCTAGTGGGGACGTGATGCTGGGTGCGACGGCAGTGCCATGCAAATGCGGGCAGGTGGCATTTCCGCACAACGCCGCCGAGCTTTGCAACTGAAGCTAGTCTAGTAACGTTGGCTGCCCCAACAATGCCATTGCCACCTTGCAGATTGAGCTCAGTTCATACACCCTATATCTGTCTGGCAGACCATGGTGAGATTAACCAAGTAATACCTAGATTGCTTAGCTCCAGACGACAAATTTGTAGTCTCCCTAAAGTTGAGGCATGCTTATTGAAAGACTGGAAATATTGAGCAGAAGTTATGTGCTTTATGAATTTGCTCAGAAGCTGGTCATTGGCCTCTGTGCAGGAACTGAATCTCCTGTGGAAATATCATTAAGAAGAGTCACCACTTGACTGAAATAATGTATCCCTTATATTTGAAGAGAATACGGATATTCAGTCGTTTCGAATTGTGAGCTTTCGATTCGAATAGCAAAGACTACAATTCTTGTTCAACATTTCCAATATCTGCACAGCCATATTTATAAGCCATCTAGAAAGAATATCAAAGCTTTGTCCTAAATCACACAATGCATAATTTAACAATGCCCCGCATACTTCTTAAATGGACTATTTTTACAGGGCACGTACTCCATCGTTCTCCTTGCCATAGTCGATAGCGACTACAAGTTTGTGGTTGTGGACATTGGTGCCTACGGCAAGCAGAGCGATGGCGGAGTCCTCCAGTAGTCGCAGTTTGGGCAGCGCTTGGAGCAAGGTCAGCTGCAACTTCCGAGAAGCTTGGCACTGCCAAACACCATGCAGCAAGCTCCATGTGTGTTTGTTGGTGACGAGGCTTTTCAGCTCCGGCCAGACTTCCTGAGGCCATACCCTGGACGAGAGCTTGAGGACAAGAAGCGGATCTTCAATTACCGCCTGAGCAGCGCAAGGTGAAATTCTCTAAAACACTTGGAACTCTCTTAAACTCTTTCAAAGCCTCACCCTTGTACTCCTCTCACCAGATAACCCATGAACTCTATTGAGATAAAGGTGCACGAGACTTCCTACTGGATCTTGACCTTAAAGTTGTGGCCATTTCACAACACTAAGAGGCATTTAACAGACGCTGCCATGGGCCCATTAGGTGCCATTTTGCTTAGGTAACGAAAAAATGTCCCCTTTGGTTAGGCGTAAAACTATTTTAAATGGACACTAAAGGCAAGCATTGAATCATAGTGTCCACTGAATTGATAAAGCACTTAGCGGAAATGGTATCATGTGCCACTGTGCGCATCTCTCTTGCGATGAAGATGGAGTTAAAAGGAGTTCACAGAAGTCTGTGTGACAGGGCTGTTACCTCTCTGACCTTAGGAAACCCTCATGCAGTAAGACCCACATTAAGCAAATGGAAATTTTCCTTAAATGTTGCGATAATAGGGCAGGCGTCTTGTCATGTCACTCAGTACGAGAGCTTTCTATCAGAAATGAACTGCCAGTAGTTTGTGTGCAGATGAAAGGATAAATGCATGAAATGCCATGTCTTTCCCAACTTTTAATTTCACTACTTGTTTCTCGGGTTTTATACCCTTTCAGACTTAGTCAGTGAGACCAGCAGGTGTAACAAGTTTGCGCGACTTCTGCTCAGTGTTTTAACTTCGTTTTTTGCTTCTTCTGTACCACAACAGCCTAGACGAGCAGTTTCACAAAGATGTCTTAGCAATATTTCAAAGGACTGAAGAGGGCAATGTGTAGAACACTTGTTTTTCTTGCATCATACAGGAGGTGTGCAGAGAACGCCTCCAGAATCCTCGTGACGCGCTGGAGGATTCTCGAGAGGACAATGGGCGAAAATCCCAAGAATGCCGAAGAGGTTGTTAAAGCCCTTTGTGTGCTGCACAATTTCCTTATGCACAGGTGTGCAGAGGGTGACGATACATACTGCGGCCCTGGATATTCCGATTCCATCAATGGCTTTGGGCTCCGACGGTCTGGCCACTGGCGTCAGCAGCTAGTACAGCCACCTTTGTAAGTGGCTCGCACCCAGGCACGTTATATTGCTCGGCATGTCAGGGAAATTTATGCTGATTATTTCAGAAGTACTGCAGGAAGTGTGTCCTGGCAGGATGTAATACTGCACCACTGAAGTAGCATGGATGCTTTGTTGTTTTCATGTTTGTTGTGCATTTTGGTCTGATTAATTCAAGCATGTCTTTTTACATCTCACTCACACATATAAAATGTACGTTCATTGTCGTCGGCATGGAAGTGGCAAGAAGCGATTTCACAACTGAACATTCATAGGTCTTTTTTTTCTACGAACCAAATTGGCAGCTTTACATTGCGACGTCTTTTATTTATTTGTGCAACCGTTTTACAAAGTAATTTTGCTTTTCTTTTTTTCTGGCGGGTCATGTGCACGTGCTCTGTAAACGGTCGTCTTATCATTCTTTTTTCTTTTTCTCAAGTGCATGCGCATGATCAGCGCATGATCATATAAAACTTGATTACTCGTATGTCAACGATTACGAATCATCACATGCAAATGCACGCACTCATAGATGATTTCGCCAACCTGACCGGGCTACTACAGATTTCACTCAAGTTGGGATGAGTTATTGTTTAATTCTGTATGCGTTCAATAACGGCGGATATCTCAGGATGGTTTTCAATGACCTCATATCTCTGCGAAGATCGAGGCTCAAGAGATCGAGATCAAGAACCACGTGCATTTGAAGCCACAGGTATTTTTCTTCATCATATTGTCCATACATGTTTTTGTAATTGCTTGAGTGTTGTGTTCGGTGTGATACTCTTCGCGGTCACAACAGTTTCCATAAATCAAAAGATGACCACCTACGGGTTGCCTCATGTAAAATGATCCACATATCACTATTGTGCGACATCATCCTCAATAAATTCAAGCTCGATTATCGAAGGCAAAATCACGATCGTGAGCTTGTTGAGCGTCGTCAGTAGTGCATATTTCGAAGGGAAGCACAGCAATATTGCAAGCACAATTGGTTTGAACCTGAAGCACATCACTGCAAGCTTCAATCCGCCGAAGTGCATGCCGACACTCAAGCTCCTAATAATTTTTTTCTTGAACTTCACTTTTGCATCACATTTCTTGGCTTTGAGATGTGTTCATGAAGACCGGGTCGTGTGTCGTCTTAGGCTCAGGCCGGTCCGTTTCATGAAGTTCGTGACCCATTTCTTGGATACTTTGAACTCGGTTCGCGGGATGCACATATCCTGCGCGACAGTACGTGCTTTAGCTTCAATATCAGCATAGCAAACACTCAGGCTCTTCTTTATCTGGTCTTGAACCCTATCTCGAACCGCCTCCTCAACGGCAGGGTATCGCGCTGACTCGGGTTTGCAAAAGAAACGACGTGTACCAACGCACGCTAAGATAAAGCATGTCACGTGGTTTAGTTCCCTGCGAAGTGTTGCCAGCCTACATGGTGCTGCCAGCATTTCTGTGGAACACCCACAGTTCGTCAACAAAGCGTTTGTCGTATGAAAACAAAACTTTAGGGCTTATCTCAAGATAAATTTCTCTTTTTTAAGCAGTCTGCTTTCGCACCATGTCTGATAGCTATTGCGGAATTTTCCGTGCACGGCATGATACTATCCGCAGCTCGATTGAAACTACTTTCGACCCCACAGATAAGTTGACTTTACGATTCCGCGTATAGTCCGACTCCGATTATAGGTCGACCACCGAACTTTGGAAGGTCATTTTATGAAAAATTATGTCGACTTGTAATTGGCAATATATGGTAGTTTAGTTGTGGAATCGCGCTGTGAACCAGTGTCCATACTTTCCGCGAGGAATCAATATATATTTGTTTTCCAGAATGGAAATATAGATAGTCGTCCTCAACATGATGTTTGCACACGGCACACTTATCTGTGAGCCACTCTTCCTTTCGGCTAAGCATGTGTTTCCCTATATAAAACTCTCTGCCGTTGTCGCGGTGTGAAAGAAATAGTGAGCGTCAGCATTAAGTTGCATCTGGCCGCTCGAGCAGCCATGGGCAAAGCAGGACCGTATACATAACTTCTTCCTGTTATAAGATGCCGAAACACTTCTACGTGAAACTTTTAATCGGAACAACCGCCACACGTCACACGACACCAACAACACGACCGCAGTAGCAACATACGAACCAGCACCACCGAAATGAATCCAGAAGTGACAGAAGACGCAATTGCAGCGCCACTAGTTCGCATGACCACCACTGCGGCCACCTCCCGAGCGGAGCTCTGAAACTGGATTGCAGCGCTACTGCTTCTAGTGTTGGCCCTTGCATCCAATAGTGGCCTTTCAAATTCTCAAGCTCCATCACCTTAAAGGGGTTGTATCACAACTACACAGTAAACTTGACGGCTGTTGAAATGTAGTGTTACTTCAAAAGCTTATGGCGCCACTGACAAAAGTGGAAATTGTGCATTCCCAAAATGTAGCAAACCCTGAAAATTATCCTAGATATCTAAACAGCATTTTCATTAGTGTATTACATGTGTTAGTGTCACGTTTCCTTATTTTGTATGGACCGTTGGTTTTGTACGAGCACTCTGGCAGCATTGAGGCTGCAGCAAATGTCAATCTCGTTCTGTGCCTGAAAATAAATTATTTTTACAAGCCAAATAGTTTATTGCTATTCTTTTTATCTTAACAGAATATTGGGAATGCAGACACATTCTGTTTTTACATTTCGCTGGCTTTCTTTAAATGCTGGAAGTAGACACCTTGTTGCAACAAAAACCTGGATCAGATGTTCCTTTACATCTAAAAAATAACACTCTTCAGCCTAAAGTGAATATTAGATTTTTTCTGATTCATATTAAGTGGAATATAACAGCCAACAATATACTGTTGGCGTGCACCCAGCTGCGGTTTACTGCTTTTTGAAATCCTTGGCTCAAGTTACGTGAAACACCAGGTACATTTGCATCACATTTACTGTAATAGATGCCCTTGCTGTAATCTTTTATTACTTGATCTAGTAACCTAGATGCGTGGAAGGCTTAGGAGTCAGGATCAACGGCGAATATCTTGGCAACCTTCGGTTTGCAGATGACATTGTCCTATTCAGCAACAATGGAGACAAATTACAGCAAATGATAGAGGACCTTAATTGAGAAAGTGTAAGAATTGGGTTGAAGATTAATATGCAGAAGACAAAGATAATGTTCAATAGCCTGGCAAGGGAACAAGAATTCAGGATCGCCAGTCAGCCTCTATGGTCTGTAAAGGAGTACGTTTGTCTAGGTCAATTACTCAGAGGGGACCCTGATCATGGGAAAGAAATTTACCGAAGAATAAAATTGGGTTGGACTGCATACGGCAGACATTGCCAAATCCTGACTGGGAGCTTACCACTGTCGTTGAAAAGAAAGATGTACAGTCATTGCATTCTACCGGTGCTAACATATGGGGCAGAAACTTGGAGGTTAACAATGAAGCTCTAGAACAAGTTAAGGACAGCACAAAGAGCGATGGAACGAAAAATCTTAGGACTAACGTTAAGAGACAGGAAGAGAGCTGTATGGATCAGAGAACAAACGGGGATAGCCGATATTATAGTTGACATTAAGCGGAAGAAATGGAGCTGGGCAGGCCATGCAATGCGTAGGATGTATAACCGGTGGACCATTAAGGTTACGGAATGGATACCAAGAGCAGGGAAATGCAGTCGAGGTCGGCAGAAAACCAGATGGGATGATGAAGTTAGGAAATTTGCGGGCGCAAGTTGGAATTCGCTAGCGCAAGACAGGGGTAATTGGAGATCGCAGGGAGAGGCCTTCGTCCTGCAGTGTACATAAAATATACGCTGATGATGATGATGCATGTTTTCCATACTGCTAAATTTCCTAATGGGAATTGCAGTAGGAATGAATAAATGGTGCATACAGTATGGTCTGCATACTGAAGTTGCAATGAAGCTCTAGTTTTAGTGATCCATGTGGACCCAATGCGTCTAGTACATCAAAGTTGTAGACAGAACTCAGGCACACAGAAGAGTATTTTCGCACATAATTATTTATTACCTTCACGTGCATGCGCACTAATTAGCATCGTGATGCCGCAAATGTGGGCCTACTCCGGGACTCAGCAGGGTAGGAATTTGTCCCGCTTGATAATGCATAAGCACTTCTAATAGGTGCACCTTGCACTGGCCCCTGAGGTTAACTGGAGCATTGTCCATGTGCTCTGCCAGTGAAAGGAGAAATTGCTCTGTTCTGTCCAGCTTTTCCTCCCTTAGTTGAGAGTCTACTCTGGCCATTAAAATGACTGTGCAGGATTTTCTATTTTGTTTGTTTGTTTGTGTGTTAGTGCATGTGTTAGTGGAGACGGCTTGAGGTGTTGGTGTTTGAGAGTAAGGAGAAAGAGAAGGCTGTGAAGATGGTGGGGGGTCGTGGGGTAAAATGCTTGAAAGGGGTGTAGACGAGCGTGTGTTGTGTCGTCGTGTGGCATTACAAAGTCATTTTCTACATTGCTGGCAAAATGGCAAGGTTGCATTGAAGAAAACAGCTCTAATGGACCATCTTCACTCTCCCTGAGCACTTCATCTAGATAATTTGGACAATTGTCCAGGTTTCTTGTGGTTCTAAGTAAGGAAAGAGAAGTGAATTATTAAATCATTCCTGTGGTGTCACAGTCAATAAGGGAAAAAATATTCCATAACCTCAACATGAATAAGTTTTTGCTATAAGAGTAGAGAATTTCAAATAGTCAATTTTAGTAAATATGAATTGCAGTACAGTCGCTACAGCCTGAACAATGCAAATATCCAGTCATGATGTAGAAGCTTCAAGTTCCTGTTTGCTGGCTTGCCAAATTGACCAGGAATTGTCAGCTATTCCTGCAGTGTCTGCTTTCCATTATTATTTTCTGCTGCCTAATGGGCTGATGTCTGCATAGGTAACCTGTATTTTTGTTGTGCCCTAATGTGTGAAGTTTTTAAAAAGCATAATAAAAGCATTTTCCTTATTCCCTGTGTGTACTGAAAGCATTCAAAGGCACAGTCACTGCTGTGGCTTCATAAATTGTAACAGTGTACTTCTCACTCACTCACATGCTGCACAGCAGTATACATTGGTATTCTGCATTCAGAAACCCTTGAAAGATAGTATTTCACGCAGAAAAGAAACTTTACACATACGGGCGTGGCTCCACAATATTCCTCAAGAACAGCAGCGTGTCGAAATATTTCCATTTGGAAGCCAGTTCTCCGGCTCCACTCTTCTTTCTTAATTCTTTCACTTTTTTACCAAAAGTATCACGCAGGTTTCGCCAGCGGCGCACAATTAGGTTGATATTCTCTGAAAAAGTTAACCGCACACGAGTTACTAACAATCAATAAATTCCGCATTAATTGTGCATACGAAGAAATGGGGTTCAACAATTTTGAATACAAAATTTGATGCAATGTAAAGAACAAGGTGGAAAATATGGCCATAAGAAGCATGCTCGTTCACATAGCTAACACTATCGCGTACTAGCGTAAATAATTAGAGACAATAGCGATACCGTACGAAGACATGCCGAAAACTGACATGACACATGGCAAAAGTCCGTGCGCGGCTGCACATAGACAGGCATGTAATTCACGCTAACAAGATTCCCTGATATTGTTTAACCTGTTTCCTTCCAATTTTTTACAATCACGTCACATACACGTTGCTTTTCTTGTTCAAAACATTAGGCGCGCGCACCTATCGGACGTTCCTTCGCAAAGGAGGTCGATAAATGCGTTCATCACGGTTTTTTCTTTCTTTTTTAGAAGAGGCACTGTCATCACCAAACATGCAGCACGGGCGCCTGCAACCGCGCCACGCGCAACATGCGCACATTTTTTTTTGTCCTCCCATTTTCGCATGCCGCTACCGCGTATTTCATTTTTTTTCGAGTTGGCGCGGCCTACGTGGAGGTGAGGAAGCTAACAATTTGAATTCAAGAAATAGCGTGTTTTGCTTGCACTAGACAACATGGTAAACGAATACGGTGGAAACATACAAAAACGTGCCATGCAATGCAGTGCGCGGAGACAGTGCGCTCGAAAATCGACTCTCGGCTACATACCTTGCGACACGACGAGGCCTAGTGCTTTCACGATTCTTTTCCATCCGTTGAGCCGAGCGTCATTTTTCCTATACATATCCGATCGCTGGTTCCACAAAGCTGGTTCAAATTGAACCAGCGATATGAGAAGCTCATTAGATATCTGTGGGGTAGTCATGGTTCCTCTGGTTCTCTCAGTTCTAACCACAACCTCGCTAAACCCGGCTAATGGCCGTCTTCCCAAATTCCAATCCCCAGATGGTACGTCATCGTGACCTTTATGCCATCCGCGCTGTCATTGGCTGTCGCTTTCCTACAATACGGCCGCCGGACGACGAACAACTGGCCGGGCAGATGCATAGCCGGCGTCAGATGCAGCTCTCCGGTGCGATGAAAACAGCCGGATGTGACGTCATTCCGGCGCGCCGCACGTCGGATCGGACTCCAAATCGGAGCGTGTGTCTCCTGCTTAAAGGGACCAAGAACGTTTCTCGTTCCTCCATGGTAACCCGTAATGCGCTGCTGCAAGGCGGTCGGTTGAGAACATGCGTGCAATCATGGATGGACGCAGTACCGTATTTGAGCCAAGTGACGAATTATCTTATCTTACGAGTCATCGTTTTACCAATTCGCCTTTTAAGAATCAGCAGGTCGCGAACGCACTTACACCGCGCTGAAAGGATTAATTACATTGATTTAGGTAATGAATACAATGGCATCCTTTGGTTTCAGGCGACTTCGGTCTTTCTCGACTTTTATATTCTGTTCAAACAGCGCAAAATACGACGGAAGAATCAAGCACGGACTTCAGAAAAGCTAAGTTGGAATACTAACAAAAGATATTCACAGGAGTAGCACTGCTAGCTTCCAGCTGCGCCGGGGCAACAGGTTTTTCAGAGTCGAGACGCGTGAGGATAACTCGCTGCACGTTACATGCACACCACCAGAAAGTCCGAGCCCGGCCCGGGCCCTCTTCAAAATACCCGTGCACGGCCCGGGCACGGGTCAAAAAGCACATGCCGTGCCCAAGCCCGGCCCGAGCGCGTGAAAAAACTGACCTACCCGGCCCGGCCCGGGCTTTCGGTTAAGCCCGAGCCTAGGAGTGCTCTACTTTAGGGTACATGTAATCATCTTACCAACAGCTGACTCGGCTTGATTTTTTCGTGCTTGATACCGTGTAATGGCGCCGCTGAACCTAACAATGCATGCTACTTCAGCAATCTGCAGCTCAGCAATTTAGGACTAAGCTAAGTATTTGACGATTAAATTGTATAGAGCCAGAAGTGTTACAACGTAGATGGTATTTGTCGTCTACTGCTGTATGCAGGCAGGGAGACGGAGAGAGATGTTTCAATAAACCCTTATATGTTCTAGCTCTAACTGACGAAACCAAGCACAGGCCTCCAAGAAGCATTGGAGCTTCACTGATGCCATGGGTAGTCTAATATGCAAAAGTTTGAGATAGTAACCAAGACTTCGTTGTACAATTTGTGGCGCTGTGTGACGCGACATAGCTGTGGTGGAATCGACGAATTTCGTATGAAGGCAAGTTTACAACTGGGGCTGTTAGAAAGGACGAGTATTTAAACCTTTTTCTGTTGTGTGATGCATAAGAGAGGCTTGACATCTGAGTAGAGGGTGCCCGGGATTACAAGTCCGGAAAGACACGGCTAGCAAATGACTGAGAATGTCAATTAAGAAGGGTGCTACATGTCTCTATGCACAGAAAGCGCAGTGAAGATTCGTGTGCCAAGATATGGCGCTTTTTTGGCTGAGGTGCCAATGAAGCCGGCACCCCTTCAGGAGCCCACTTGTTGGTGAGTCCGCGCCTGCTGGCAGAACACCGGAATGTGCATTTGAAGCAGTTCGGTTATCGTGGACTACTGCAAATGTCACCTATCCTGTCACGTAACTACGTCATTCACAAAAGTATAATGCTACCGCAAAAGTGCAATATCTTTCACTAAAGAGCAGCAGTGCAACTTTGGCGCGTAAAATTCCCGGACGAGTATAGCCAATATGCTGAATAAGTGATGCTCTTGACGGTAAGGGCACGGCGGACGGAGCCCTATTTACTATTTATTTATTCGTGATACCTTAAAAGTCATGGGAGTGAGGACAATACATAAGGGGGGGGGGGGGGGACCCAAAATAAAAGAAAGGACACAAATAACAGATTTTCGCAGAATAATAAACAATCATAAATGACAGAACATTCGTTGCCTTCTGGAGGAATAAAACTGCAGTACGCAACGACCATAGCCCAACATCTGCACACAAATATTTTTAACCAAAACTCAGAGATGCAGACAATACTGCAAAACAGTAAGAAAACCGTGAACGACTAGAAACCTGTCGAAGAGAATAAGAGAGAATAAGAGAAAGAATTAGATGTTTTAGAAGTTTTTACAGGTTCGTGATATCCAAGTTTTGACGAAGTTAGAGAAACTGAGAAATAAATCATGCGCAGACTTCAGAAAAGCTAAGTTGGAATACTAACAAAAGATATTCACGTGTATACAAAATAGTCACATAAAGATATGGGATGTGGTTAATAACCTTGCACATTGAAAGAAAGTACTTCATATTCCTAGGAAATTGCAACAAAGAATGTTTTGGCCAGCCGTAAGAACGTTACTATTTCATTGAATCGCCACTTTGTAAATGTAGATGCATGCAAAGGGAAGGTACCTTACACCGGCAAATACACGAACAGAAATTGCATGCTAAGGCCTAATAATGCTCATCCGACTACGCCTTTTGGGGTTTCACAGATGATTACAGCATTAAAAATTTACGTATCTGCTGGACGTAACGAGATAAATGCTCTCCCAATTAATCTCACTTTTGACGTCATCAGTTCGTTATAAGCGGTGATAATTAATAAAATGCTAGAAACTGGTGAATTTCAGGATGAATTGATAATGTTCCAAATTAATCCAGTTTATAATGCTGGTGAAGTAACAAATGCCAACAATTTTGCAGGCCAATTTCAGTTGTTTGTATTTTCCTTAAAGTTTAGTGTGTTTTTATTAAGAGACAAACATCTTCCCTTAAAACTCTCCAATTGATAACAGTAGCCCAATAAGGACTTCAGCAAAACAGATCCGCCGAAGTGGCACTGATCTGCATAAAATACAAAAGATTTAAGAGAATCAGAAGCAAATTTGTGACATTTGGTTTATACGTAGACTTTAAAAAGGTATTCGATTCTGTTCAACAGGATATTTATGTACGGTGTACGAGTAGTGGCTCTAAAACTGTTCAGCGCATATTTATCAAATCACCACCAGTATATATAAGCTAATAATTCTTTGTCAACGCATATAATGTTGATAAAGCAGGAAGTACCTGAAAACTCCATCTTAACGCCCTTCCGTGCAGTTCCTAATATATATAATTGATAGCAGGTGTTTTTTTAGCTGCACTAAATTTTTGAAATGCCTTTGGAAAATAGCACAATTCTAAGCCTTGAGCAAAATTTTTCAATGAAGTGGCCATTACTTCTACGAGAATTTAAAATGTTTAATTGGATAATTAACATTTGTACACTAATAAACGTTTTTAGTTATTTCTATTGCGGCACATATTTCAGTATATAAATTGTAGCCAGTCAGTTAGGAAGCCGTATCCACTTTGAACAAATTATCAGGACTGCACCAGTTTCGAGATATTAATTTTCAAAGTAACGGACGAAATGCATTGGCGTTCCAATTACTTTTGAGCTTCGGTGCATAAAAGAACATTTTCTTTAAAAAGAAGGTGGCACAACACTGCATTTTTACCGGTGCCATCCTCAGAATTTGTTCGATGTGCATATGCCTTGCAAACTCACTAGCCACAATTCGTAGATTGAAAATATGCGGTGTAACGTAGTGAATTAAAATGTCATTAGGCTAATTAGGTTAATTATTCAGTTAGGTATTTCCATTTTTCATAGAAGTAATGGCCGTCTCATCGATTAACTCAGCTCACGGGTTTGAACTGTTATTTGCCACAGCAATTTTAAAAAACTTGGTGCAGCAAATAAAACTCTACATAACAAAATTGCCGGTTATATTGATATAGGGATGTACGCCGATGGTACCAATGTCTTTTTAGCGTAATAAAAAGGAATTACTTAGAAAATAGTGCTTACGCTTACCTTAACAAACCGTCGAAATAATTACACATAAACTGCCTAAGCTTGAATACAAGCAAAGCTAACTTTGGCATTTTTCAACCAACCAGCACCAAAAATAGCGATGCAATTACCAAAACAATTTAAGACTGCTAAGCGAAACCGTCAGTGAGCGGAAGCGGTTAGGTGTATGGTTTAGAAAAGACCTTATCTTGTAAAACACCTTTTAATAGGCTGTAAGCTGATCTATATCGAATTAAAAGCAGCATATGGAAGATATAGAAAGTAATACCTGTATGACTAACACGAATGTTATATTACTCGCACTTTTATTCCAGCATTAGCTGCGCAACCCTCGTATGGGGAACAACACCATCAACTACGGGCAGCTAGCTCTTTGAAAGAACATGCTGCTTATACGTGAGAATTAATCTCAAATTCACGGGACCTATAGGAACGCAGCCACTCTTATCAAAATATAAGATGCCTATAGGCAGAACAGGTTTATTATTAAAGGTTATGACAGTGGATTTGCGAAAATACCCTCTCTCACACGCCCATTCACAGTTCAAAACTCCGTATCCGGTCCGTCAGCCCAGGCGCAGAACGCCGGCTACAAGAACTAACAATGGGAGACAAGCATACCAGTATCAGGTGACAAAATTATTGTACACCGTACAAAATAAAAGTGATGTCGGTAAAAGCCAGCTGTATTCTAAGAGTGAATGCAGGCAGTGCCTAATCACTAATGTCGTATCGTTCTCTATGGTTGCAGCCGGATTAAGAATCGCTGTGCTTTTGGCATAGCAGAGTGTCTAATATATGATGACTTTTTTTTTTTTTGGGGGGGGGGGGGGGCGAGGGTTACTTTAAAATATTTTCTCACTTTCTTTCAGTAGTTTGCTTGCATGTACATCCGCCCAAATCTTTACCTAGCGTGTGCCAGCGTCCACCTTCTGTGCGCCAGCACGTTAAATTAGGACCAAACACACAATTGACTATGCTATCTGACTATGCTCACAAAGCTCGTGAAGATAGCATAGTCGTTTCTAAGTTTGTTCCAAATTCAAGGTGCTGGCGCACAGAAAGTCACCGCTCGCGCTCACTAGTTAAATATTTGGGCGGCTGTACATTACATATATAAGGCCAACGAGTGTTTTCTTACTGCAAAACTAGTTTAGAGGAATAGAGCAGGTTCCACTGAGATGTTCTTCAGCGACGTTTCGGCCGGATGACGACAATTTATCAAGATTTCGTACATGAGGTTACATAAAATTTGTATTGTGAAGGGATTATTAGAGATCGGAGCAGCGCAGCGTCGACAGCCAAAAGACACACGGCTTTCAAGCACGAGCGTCGCTACCGAGCAAAAGCGCTGGACCCACTAGCGTCTCTCTTCGCTACCATTACCCCGGGAGTGATAAGGGAGCCGCCCGGCGACCTAACAGCTCGTCAGGATGACAGGATCGTAGTATGGATTGAGGCGCTCGACGAGGACAATGTCTCGTCCACGACTGCGCTGGTCCGGAGACGGTTGAACTGGTTCGATAACAAAATTCACGGGAGATGCGCGTTCGACGACGCGCTAAGGGCCTTCATATTTCGGGAGTAGTTTCGATGAGAGGCCAGGGGCGGTGAACGGGACAGAGAGCCACACAAGCGCGCCAGGAAGCAAGGTGACCGCGGAAGTGGAGTCACCGCGAGTGGTCTTCTGGCGCTCTTGGTCGTTGGAAGTGAAGGCACGTGCGATGTCACGGCATTCTTCAGTATGCCGTGCTGTGGCAGAAATAGGTGAGCCCTCGGATGCGTCCGCCCAGTAAGGTAAAATTGTGTCGATGGTATGCGACGGGTGCCGACCGTATAGTATGAAAAAGGGCGAAAAGCCAGTGGTGCTCTGAGTAGCGGTGTTGTACGCGTAGGTGACGAAGGGCAGAATGGCGTCCCAGTTCGTGTGGTCGGAGGCCACATACATTGAAAGCATGCCGCTGAGCGTGCGGTTGAAGCGTTCTGTGAGGCCATTGGTTTGGGGGTGGTAGGCCGTAGTTGTGCGATGAATAACGTGGCACTCTTTAAGAATTGCTTCAACCACTTCCGACAGAAAGACACATCCGCGTTCACTGAGCAAACCCTGGGGTGGACCATGCCGCAGGATGAATCGGCGACGCAAGAATGAAGCAACATCGAGCGCTGTAGCTGCTGGGAGAGCGGTGGTTTCGGCGTGTCGTGTGAGGTGATCTACTGCCAAAATAGCCCAGCGGTTACCAGCCGACGTCAAGGGAAGTAGCCCATACAAATCAATTCCAACGCGCCCGAACGGCCGGGTAGGGCAGGGTAGAGGCTGCAGACCAGCCGGCGAGAGCTGGGGTGAAGATTTCCGGCGCTGGCAGTTGGGGCAGGAGCGAACGAACTGTTGAACGCACTTGTACATTCCGCGCCAGTAGTAGCGCTGTCGCAGGCGCTGGTAGGTTTTGAAAACTCCCGAGTGTGCGCACTGTGGATCGGTGTGAAAGGATGCGCAGAATTCGGAGTGCAGACGGCGAGGAACTACTAACAACCACTGGCGGCCGTCTGCGGCATAACTGCGTCGGTGAAGCAGGTTGCAGCGAACCGCGAAATGGCGAGCCTGACGACGCAACGTACGAGTGGTTGATAGTGGTCATGGGTCAGCAAGCAAGTCTATAATCGAGGCAATTTCTGTGAATGATTTAACATATCTTTATCTACCTGCCCCCCCTCTCCCCCCCCCCCCCTGCGATAATGCCTTCGAGGCGACGCAGGTATTCTGTAAATAAATAAAAAATCCACGGGTCTTTGCGCTGCTCGGAAGCGATAGTCTCAAGGTCGATTGTAGAAACAGCTAGCTGGGATAGTAAGCAGCAGGTATTGTCGTCAGGCAAGGGAGGGCGTGATAGGGCGTCGGCATCAGAATGTTGGCGTCCGTTGCGGTACAGCACGCGGATATCGTAGTCCTGCAGGCGAAGTGCCCAGCGGGCAAGACGACCTGAAGGATCCTTCAACGATGACAGCCAACATAGTGCATGGTGGTCGGTGACGACATCAAATGGGCGGCCATACAAATAAGGCCGGAACTTAGTAAGAGCCCAGATGATCGCCAGACATTCTTTTTCCGTGACAATGTAATTGGTCTCTGCTTTCCTAAGGGTGCGACTGGCATAGGCCACGACATATTCAGGAAAGCCAGGTTTGCGCTGCGCAAGGACAGCGCCGAGGCCAACACCGCTGGCATCTGTGTGTACCTCTGTTGGGGCCGTCGGGTGGTAGTGGCGCAAAATTGGGGGAGTCGTCAGCAAACGACGGAGATTTGCGAACGCTTCCTCGCACTCTCACGACCACGAATGAAGGGGTCCGTTGCATCCAAGGAGCTTCATCAGAGGCGATATCATGGCGGCGAAATTTCGAATGAAGCGTCGGAAGTCAGAACACAAACCTACGAAACTTCGCAGTTCTTTGATGGACGTAGGTTTAGGAAATTCGGCGACGGCACGAAGCTTGGCTGTATCGGGGAGAATTCCATCCTTGGAAACAACGTAACCCAGTATCGTCAGCTGCCGCGCTGCAAATCGGCACTTCTTTAAATTCAGTTGTAGTCCGGCGTTTCTCAAACACGTCAAAACACGCCGGAGGCGTTGAAGGTACGTGGAGAAGTCCGGAGCAAAAAAAAAACGACGTCATCAAGGTACCACAAGCACGTGTGCCATTTCAAGCCGCACAGAACGGTATCCATTGTGCCCTCGAAAGTTGCTGGCGCATTACAAAGTCCAAACGGCATGACGTTAAATTCGTATAAGCCGTCGGGCGTGACAAAAGCCGTCTTCGGTCGATCGTAATCTGCCATAGGTACTTGCCAATACCCTGAGCACAGATCGAGACATAAAAAAAATCCTGCTCCTTGTGGGCTATCAATAGCGTCGTCGATTCGCGGAAGCGGGTAAACGTTCTTACAAGTGATCTTGTTGAGTCGCCGATAGTCAACACAGAACCGTACAGAACCGTCTTTCTTCGTAACAAGGACGACGGGAGATGCCCATGGACTGTGGGAAGGTCGGATCATTTCACGGCGGAGCATATCAACCACTTCTTCATTAATCACGCTACGTTCTGTAGCCGACACGCGATATGGGCGTTGCCGCAATGGTGATTGGGAGCCAGTATCGATGTGGTGCGTAACAGTTTCCTAACAACCTTCCCGGGGCAACCTTCCCAGGTAAGGTTGCCCGACGTCGAAAGAAGCACGAAATTATTGTAGGAGGCACGGAAGCTGTGATCGCTGGCTCGGTGTAAGGTCATCGGCAATAGAAGAATCGAACACATCTATAGGCACTGGGCCAGACGTAGAAATCGAGCCGAGCGTACTGTAACGGGCACAGTATGGGTCTTCGGGAACGTCCGTAATTCGTACGTCTGCGATAGCTTCGACACTGCCCGGACATTCTCCTTGGAGTAGCAACACAGGGTACGAAAACGGATTACAAATAAATATAGCACTAGAGCCCTGTGTGATGCCTTGCACGCTTTGCAAGGCAAGCATGTGCGGCTCTGTGTCGGGTCAGGATTTGCCGCAGCATGCTATCATTCAAATTGGAACCCATACTTTTTTGTGGGGCGTTGCCGTCTGACGCGCAGCGGAACGCGCTAAGTCTGGACATTGCTCAATTCAGCTTTGGAATTTGCTGATGAATATCTCGAATTAGGTGCGATTTTACAGATCTGTGAAAAGGGGGGGGGGGTACGCATGAAAATACCACTGTTTCCCCATTTGCCGTTCAGATAACTTCCGCAAAGCATTAATAAAAAGTTGCAGTTTCGCCCGAAAGGCGAAGCATCAATTGCGATAGCAAATTCTCAGATACCTATAGGGATTAAGGATAGTAGTTGTATCAGCTGCATAAACTTGGACACATTCGCTTACTAACTGAATTAACAAGCATGGTGTGAGCGCGCGCAAGCTTACATGAATAGATCGCACTCGATGACCGCAGACAACCACTGCGAAAACGCAAGCGTGAGAAAGCGCGGCGACCAGAGTGAGCGTAGGTTCGTGCGGTCTATCGCTTCAACGGAAACTGAGCGGCGAAAGCACAGCATATACAAAGGTCAGAGCCTAGTGGAGATCGCTTTCAAGATACGGTGAGCGCGACAGCCCGAAGCCGCAGAAGGTATAAGTACGAAGTTGCTGGCAGAGTGGAAGCAACACCCCCTCCCTCCCGCGCTGGCTTCCCGCTTCCCTCCTTCCGCATGGGAGATTGAGTCGCCAGTTCCCCTTGCGCCCGGTCGCAAGATACGCATTTGGTGCCGCAGTTAAGCGTTGCCTCCCCTCCCTTCCTCCCATCCCCCCACGACCTTTCGCACGACGGAAAACATTGCGTTTGCTCTCCGCCATGCGTTCGCTCTCCGTGGAAGCACGAGTCCTTCGCGCGCTTTCACTCACACATACAGCATACGGCGCGCGGCGACGATATTATAGCCCCTGGACTGTATACGGAACCTCACGGCGACGGCGATGACGACGGCAATGACAACGGCGACGGCAGAAATCCGTTTGGAGTGTCCACAAATTGCTATCGCATTAAAACGGTCATTGTTGAATTTTGGGTAATTAGTCGTCTGAAGTTCACGTTATTTGCGGCAAAGTATGTCCGCCTCGACTAGGAACTCGTCAGCGAAAATGACATGGTCGCTGTGCTCATAACTTTTTTTATAAAAAATCTGCAGAACCTAAAAAAATGCACCCTGTATAATT
The DNA here is from genome assembly GCF_013339745.2 of Dermacentor silvarum. Taxonomy (NCBI): domain Eukaryota; kingdom Metazoa; phylum Arthropoda; class Arachnida; order Ixodida; family Ixodidae; genus Dermacentor; species Dermacentor silvarum. The sequence continues at coordinate 43,807,413 of NC_051159.1, read as the reverse complement.
GCTAGCAAAATAAAAGAACGTTTAAATCTAGTGGAAATGGCACGTAGGTGATGCATAGCAATAGGGTGCTCAAGGCTGTAAAAATGATGCACTTGAATGAAGATTAGGCTATATGGGGATAGTGAAGGAATGAACCTGTAAAATGAACAATGTTGAGCAGTTCTGCATTCGGAGGCGAGAAAGGGAAGATACTCGTATGTCAGGAATTTTAAAGACGAATACTTGCGTTATTTTAGTAGTCAGAACAAACGCATCGGTCAGCTGGATGCTTTACCGATTTAAAAGTATCAGTGAAAATAACTAAGTGAAGGATGTCACAAATAGCCCACGTAATTCCAGGCCATATACACATTTACTTTCTTTTTCGTCTTTTAAAATTAGGGTTTTCATAAATACGTTTCAACACTCTCTAAGTCGAAGATTAGAGTATGAATGGCGAGCAGGAATTCAGAGCTCTAAATAAAGGCAATGGCCTGGGTGATGTTAAGGAGGGTCGTTGAGTGAGAAAACGTCACTTGGCATGCGCTGTTATTAGAAGAAAGGGACAGTCCTCGCGTAGACGGCTGCACGCTATATATTAGGTGTCGTATGTCCCTCGTTAAGGGACCACGATAATCTCACCACGGAAGAAGAGTGGGTGGAGGCGCTCAAGAGCTCCGACCTCGCCGCTCAGCTACGGGTTGTCCAGAGGGCCCGCGACGCGGCCGTCAGGCACGGCCTGCCCGTCCCGACGTGAGAGCGGACCGTGGTGGCTCCTCCCCCGTAAGGGGGTCTCGGAGTCGCTCCTCAGGACCTAAAATAAAGTTCATTGTCTGCCTGTCTGTAGCGTAACAGTAGCAGTCAATAGGCGGCTTCGGCTGCCGCAGCGAAAGTAACGTTGGATGGAGTTTGCCACTTCGTCATTTGCAATGTACGCTCTGCTCTAAACCATATCGCTCACGACAAGGACTACGCATAAGGCGCATCCCTTTACGACAGAGTGGCCAACAATTGAACTAACATTTCATGACGCCTGCGAAAGCAAAAGGAATGCTTTGTCTTCTTATTGTTTGCTGCTTTAATTCGTTCTACTGTTTCAAGCTTTCACACATTTCACACCTTTGTCAATCTTTGACGAAATCAAAGGTGAATACGTCACATGTTGCCGAGCTCACGCTTTCCTTCTTTGCCAACCATTTATTAATACAAGGCACGGCCTCCGTGTGATCCCTCGTCTTCCTTTAATTACGCACATGTAATAATAACACACCGCAAATGCGGTCTCAAGGCAGAACTTACACTTGCCGCTTGCAGTCCTCTGACAAATTAACCTACGGTTCCGAGAGCACGCGTCCCGGCTCAGCCTACATTTAAGCAGCATGCCCATGAGCAGTATAAATTTGAAAGCAGAAAACCCTGGCCATGGCCGCTGGAACTTGCGCTAATTTGCGCCAGAACTTCTTATTTGAGCCCGTGAATTAGCTAACAGACCCTCCTATGCAGATCATGGCTGCCGGACTACTATCATCATCATCAGCCTATATTTCTGTCCACTACAGGACGAAGGCCTCTCCCTACGATCTCCAATTACCCCTGTCTTGCGCTAGCTGATTCCAACTTGCACCTGTAAATTTTCTACCTTCATGACCCCACCTAGCTATCTGCTATCCTCGACTGCGCTTCCCTTCTCTTGGTATCCATTCTGTAACTCTGTCTACGGGCTATCCATCGGACACATTACATGGTCTGCCCTGCTCCATTTTTTCTCCTAATGTCAATTAGAATATCGGCTATCCCCGTTTGCTCTCTGATCCACACCAGTCTCTTCCTGTCTACGACTAGTGCCTTCCTGACTACTAGTGCCAATCAATTAAATCACTAGCCACCGAATGAAGGGGAACGTTGAACTGAGGGGTTTTAATGCGTTAGCCTTAAGGTGGTCAAAGTGGAAAAAGTGTATGTGTCAAGCGTGAGAAGCTGGTCACGTGGTAGGGTCAGGCTGGGGATGGGGGTTTTAGAAAGCGTGCATCTGTGTGTATATATATAGTGCAACTGACGGTGGTCTGCTTCAGACCACCTACAGGTGCACTTCGCTCCTCGAAGAGGTAGGACGTGCGTTTCCTGAAAACTTTGCAGTGCGGTGAACGCTCTTTGAATAATGGATCCGGATGTCAAAGACGTGCGACGTAAGCAAACGCATTTCTTTCGCATATACGGCTAATTCGCCAATGAATATCTTTATTACCGAGGATCGACGCATTTGAGCTAAAGGTAAACGAGGAAAAAGTAGCGCAAAGTGTTTAATACGCGGCTACGTGTTCACGGCTGCGCCGCCAAGAGACCGCTTGACAGAGTCCATTGGGTTCTGCGGCAGCGCTTGTTTGCTGCCCGTTTCCCCTGCGTGCACATTGCTTAATGGCAGGCACCAACAGAATCGGCCATGTGCGCGCACATACGTACACGTTCTCGGCAAACCAGTCGCCTCCTCCCCACTCTACGCCTACGCTGTTTCCGCACTGGTGCCGAGAGGACCGCGGAAATGCTTCCGCAGATTAGCGGAGCCCTCTTTGCCTCCTTCTACCTAATGCGATGCGTCGATCAATACGCACGCACAGGCCTAGCGAGATCACTGTTGAAAGGTTTGGCATTTCTCGCCTAGCTTCCTTTGTTGGATTCTTCATGTCATCGATACTAAGCGATAGCTAAGGCAGTAAGAGACTTATGTTACGGAGAGATGAAATGCGCAGTAACGTGAAACTAGTCTCACCGCTCTTCACTGCATTTCTAAGCGTTGTTTTGTTGTACCCGCCTTAGTTGCTCAGGGGATATGACGTTCTACTGCTGAGCAAGAGGTCACGGGTTCGAGTCGGAGACACGGCGACTGCGTATCATCATCATACTGGGAATCTAAACAAAAAGCAAAAAAAAAATCACCCGCCATTTTACGGCTTTTAACGTGGATTACCAGGGAAGTAGTTTAGCACATGACATAGAGGTGACGCAGAATTTAAATTAAAGGTATCAGCTCATTTTGTTTCTCTTGAGCGGCGACGGTGGTCATCCCGAAGAAAGACACACGCACACACACTTTTACTTTGATCGGCAGTCTTCATCGGCGGGATACATTCGCGTTAAATTTGCGTGGAAGATTACTGACATCTGGGGGAGCCGGATGAAATTATACACTCGACACAGGACCGCCACGCGGCGGAAAGTAGACGCGCGCGGCGGGACCGCCACGCCGCGACATCGGAATGAAATTAGGCACGCAAGCGCTTGGAAGGAAGACAAAGAGAGGGCGGTGCGAGCGTACACATGGCCGACGCGGTTCGCACAGCAGCAAATCTCCGAGAAACATTTATTATTTACCCGAGAGCCTACTGATTTTGAAAATGGTGCCTATTGACAACTAATTTGAAAATACATATCCATATGACCAGACATATAAGCTTTTGCATTGAATGAAGCGATCTTGCATCAAATTCGGGAGCTGAGTTTTTGCACACGCAGATCTGTTGACGCAGACGAAAAATCCATAGAAGCCTAGCCGTAGACAGCTTCGCTGTGAAAACAATATGCAGCAATAATCGACAATGATTGCCAATGTAAGCGAATAGCCCGAACGAACGAGCGACGGAAGTGGCAGTTCTACCCTTTTCCCTCCTCTTTGCCGCCCATCACATCCAATTCGGTTGCTCGAAAGCACGCTCACTTTCCCTCGCCTTCCAGCAGTTGCTTCGTGGCAACGGTAAAGGGAGCACGTGTCCACTTCTTGCGCTCCCTGGTGCGTCGGCGTCAACGCTGTCAACGTTCGATGGAACGCCCACCTGCGTCCGAGAATACGCCATGGATTATTTCTCGTTCGCCGCATTGTCCGTGGTAGGCTTCCCACCGCCGGGTGGTCAGCCAGACGTGCGACGAATGAGCGAGCGACAGCCGCCATTCGTCCTCCCCCCGGCCTCTCCCCAGAACTCGCTTGGCCGAGAGCACGAGCCCCTTCCCTTGACTTCCGGTTGCGAACAAGCGAGCGATCTAACTAGGTGACAGTGCGCCTCCCCTGCAGGCGCATGGGTGCCGAAGCTAACGCCGATGAGACGCCGATCAGGAGAAACCAGGGCTCTAAAGAACCCTGTTTTAGGCGCCTCTAACATGCACCTCAACTGCCAAATATGGCCCATATAGGCGCCAAATGCGGTCTTTTAGGTATATATAGGCTCAAATAATAAGAACTTGCGCTGCGCATCTGAGGAGGAATTATGATTTTCTAAGGGGCAGAGCTCAATAAACCTGTTTTGTAAGATTCATTTTAATTTCCCGATAAAACGGCATGAGACAGACTGCGTAGATTAGAAGATTTATGTAAAATGTAGTATGACAAGACACCACGACAAAAGTTGTGAAAGCAGTGACCAACATGCGCCGTATCAAGGGTTTCGGGTTGCATATTGCGTCTTTTAATGCGAAAGCATTATGAAGCGGCTGATGATCATGTGGCGTGGTCGGAGACTCTATATACAAAGTCACAGAGACAGACCGCACAGGTGGTCGGTCTATGTATATCACCGCGGGCCGCGGCGCTGCCAGTCGGTGCGCTGCCGATGTTCGCGTCCGCTACAGGGTGGGGACCGTGGGGACACAACCTTTTGCGGGCGCCGTCTTGGTTCGAACGTTCCGGTTCACTGGCACCGCCCGGCGTGCAGGGATTGAGCTCTTTTGGTAAAATGCGTGCAAATTGGGCTCAGTTAATTCCTTGTGAAGGTAGGGCTTGCGCATATATTGTTAGTAACAAATAGCTGAAACTTTATTCAACGTTAAAGTTCAGCTACGCAGTTGGGTAGTTCCAAATGCAAAGCTATTGAGTCTGTTCACTTTTTTTTTGCACACGCGGCACCAGTACTTACGATGGTGCGTTAACGTAGAGCTAATCTTGTTAGTCTGACACGTTTTCTCCAACGGCAGAGCACTGCCTAAGCTGCTGTGGACGTCTTTTCGTCACTTTTATAGTGCTCACCGTGAAAAAAAAAAAGAAAAAAGAACTCCTCACGACAAGGTTAAAGTACGACTGTCAACACACATCTCTAACTGAAACTTTCTCTCATTTTTAATTATAATTTTGTTAGCTTCAGATGTTAATGAGCTCCACAGGTTATCAGGGGGCTTTCTCTTCATCGTCTTTTGAGCGCTTTTTCCCCCTCTGCAAGTATAAACCAACTCACCAAAATTACTGCTTGAACTTAGCTTCAATTGACTCTTCTGTGCACTGAACCGCTGTTACTATTCTCTATCTCTACCTCCTACTTCAGTTTTCATCCTTTGATAAATGATTCTGTAAACATTCGTTCAATCTTCTGCGCAGCGAATCGTTTCTAATTGATTCTGTGGCATACACTACCAAGAGCACCATCCGCCTACATATGCATAAAAAGTTTCAGACCCTTGATTTCATTTTTGTAATTATCTATGCAAAACTTCTAAGGAGTACTCGGTAGATAGCATCATCACAAAATTACAGCTGAGGCACATCATTTTGGTCTAATGCTGCTACTTTTCTGTTTATGAAACTCTAAACCCAACATTGATATTTTTTACACAAAGTGAGAAAGTCAGTGTACGTTGAACAGCATATATAATATATGATTTTATTGAAACAATTGGGTCACACTGAATTGGTCTAATTTTCTCAACACTGAATTGGTATCGACTAAAATAAAACTGAAATGAATTAGGAAGAGGGAACAAAAGGAACTGTACAAACAACATGCTAAGACATACACAAATGCATACTTATGAGAAAACAGAAAACGCATTGTTAATCACAAACAAGAACTGCGATATCTAGTATTTCCGATTTGCAGCAGCTCAATCAATTACACCAGAGAAAAAAAATATTCCTATTCGCAAGCAAAAACCGCCATATATGAGCGTTATGATTGGCAGTAGCTCAATCAGTTACACCAGAAAAAAGCACTGCTTCTGACTTCAGGTTCGTGTCTGCAAGTCTTGCCGCCATACGACTGGCCCGGTTCTTCCGGTGTGATCATCCAGCGCGTTTAATGCGAAGCCGAACAGAAATAAAGTGGCTTAGCAGCTTGTCAGTTATGTCTCGTTGCCTGGCACAAAAATTTGTCGAACACCGACATGTTTGCTTGTCGTGCTCACACCGACATGTTTACGACGACATTTACTGACAGCATTTTAAAACTACAATGAGGACATTAAACAGTGACCATAACTTCTCAGTCCCATGCAACTGTTCTTGTTGATATTTTAGAGAATAAATGCATCGTCTTGACGCTGTTTAATAATAAGGTCCATAAAAACAGCAGGTTCACATAATAATTATAATATGCAGGTATATCAAGACAAGTATTTAATTGTGTATACGGATTGATCTGCAATAACTCTAGCTCTTTCGTTGTCCTTTTGTGTTCAAATCAGCTGTGCTGACCTGCAGCAGAGGTCACGTCTCGGCGCTTCGCGGCGCGGAACCACGTGGAAACGACCAAGAATGCCTTGTTATATGCTACGACAAGTCGACACCTCACCTCGCATATCTTGGTGGTGTCCGTCGGAAGCCAGCGGTCGCGTTTGAATGCTTTTACAGTACAGTTCCGAGACGAGCAATTACGTGGCGTCAATTCAACAGTAAGTAATACCTATAGTTAAGCAATATTGTTACGTTGCGAAAGTCACATATACAGATGTATTTACAATATTTACAAGAGAGGCAACGATATATAAACAAGATGACTGTTGATACCGATTGCCCCTCCACACGTCTAATCGTCTTCTGACTTGTGCCACTCTTGGTTGCGTCGTAACATAACCCCCGCCTGTAAAGGCGCCGTCTCGGTGCTAACTACAAGGGAGGTGAACTCGCGGCTAAGAATAAGCTTCACCCAGGAGGCATGCACGTCAGTGGGTACACGCGAGTCGAGCTGTGCGATTACGTAGTTCACATCACCAAGCTGACGCAACATCGTGTAGTGCCCTGTGCAGCGTGGCAAAGTAACAATAACATAAGTACCTCGGAGTATACATAAATGAAGTAAAGGCTTACTCAAGCACCCACCAAGAGAATCTGAAAATAAAGGGGGAACCGGTTGCCGCAATAATGAAACACAGAGCGCTGTGGGGCCACAATAAGCATGAGGTGGTGCGGGGAATATAGAAAGGAGTAATGGTGCGAGCGTTAACGTTCGCGAATGCCATTCTATGCTTAAAATCGGATATCTTGTCGGGGTTAGAAATCAACCAAAGATCGGCAGCCCTGTTGGCTTTGGGAGCCCACGGTAAAAGCACAGATGAGGCAGTACAGGGTGACATGGGCTGGGCCGCTCTTGAAGTCAGAGAAGCGCATTAGTTTTGAAGAAAGACTCGGAAACATGGGAAACATGGAAAATGGGCGGCTAAAGTTCACAAGTTTGTGTACGTGAAAAGCGTGGACACAGAATGGAGGAAGAGCTCAAGAAAGTTGGCAACCAAGTACAGGGTAATTGAAACGGTAAATAGACAACCAAGAGTCATCAGAAAGAAAGAGCAACAGAGACAGTGAATTCAAAGAATGGAAACAAAAAAGACCATGAAGATTTAGAAGAATGGGAAGGAGGAAATAGAAGGGATAATCGGCACGATAACAGAAAGGCCAGTGGCTTGCTGGTTGCCTAAGAACAAAGACATACCGGAGCAAATATTCGCAACAAGATGAGGCATGTGTATGCTGCAGCGAAAATCCGGAGACCCCTCAGCACGTCCAAATGGAAGGCGATGGAATTCACCTAGTGAGAACCGTAAGTAACGCACGCCTTCCAGAAGCGCTTGGGTTTAACGTGGACCGAAGCATCAACCGGTCAGCAGTCGTGATAAGTAAGAGACGTCCAGAGTATTCGGAAACGTTCGTAGAGAAAAAGCAAGGAAGAGATTGGTACGACCGGATTTCTTACTTACTCAAGCATCCACCAAGAGAATCTGCTGGTGTACGTAGCGGTAGAAGGTAGACATTGAAGAAAAAAAAAGGAAGCTTAAGGAGATGTATACATAAATTCTCGGTAAAAAACATGTATAGCATACCTGATTAAATCATGCAAGCTAGGTGACTACTTGTCACCACCTGTTTCAAAGAAGATGCCAATAAATTATCATCATCAACACTCTGGTGTGGTGAGTTTTGTCGTGCGCTCCGATGACCCACTCCCATTACGGTGGATTAAAGCGTATTAAGGTGTATTAACGTGGATTGAAGTGAATTAGGGTGAAATAAAGCAGATTGAAGTGATTAAGGTGTATAGAAGTGGACTAAGGTGGACTGAGGTTGATTAAAGTGGATTAAGGAGGATTACGGTGGATTAAGGTTCTTTGTTATCTCCAAATTTTTAGCCACATACGTACGTTAGTAGTTTTGCCATACATTGATTCTAAACATTATTTTTGATCATATCGGTAACCTGATGTTCGTGAATTATGACTATCTACCTGATAATCATGCTCTCTAGCGGACGCTGCTCTTAGCTGTCTCGGTGATCTCAAACCGAAGGGCCTTGACGAAAGCGTACTGATTTCGCTTGGCAAGAGAACTGCTAGGTGTATTCGCATTTACCTGAAAGTTCCAATATTCATGAAGAATAACTTAAAGTGGGGCGGAAATCTTGGACGAGTATTTTTCCTTCCATTGCTAGTGCTCTTATTTGCTGATATCTATATATCAGCTGATATGTCCTTTATCGTTTAAATGTAAATATTTGCAGCAAAAACAAGTTAAAATACAACAAATCAAGATGGAAACATGACGCACGCTTTTCTCAAATTCATTCTTATCCACTTTTGAATTTGGTTATGTAAATAACTTTTAAAAATGTGCTACTGAATTTCTTTGCTCGCGTTGTGGCTGAGCAGCTGATCATGTAATAAACTGCGCCCGCGCAATAATACAAACCTTCAATTTTTACCAGAGAGGTAAATTTGTTTGGGGGATCAGCAAATAAAGGCCACGCTATTGGACCAACTTGTGCTACTGAGTTGTAGGTAAAAACTAAACACCCTCTATAGACATCACCTGTCACAAAAACGTCACACATCACAAGACGTACCTGATTCAAAAACCTAAGAAAGCAAACGCTTTTCTATTTTCATCCCCAATAAAAATTCAAGGGTACGGCAACAAACCTTGTTCCCGTGCTGCAAGAAGTACGTCTAAATGCTAATAGCTCTGCTCCTCGTGTGAGCCCTCGCGATAACTTTTTTTTGTTTCAAAAATTCTGCACGGGAATTTGAGAGAGCATTGGCTTGCCGTCCGCATATAAAGAGCGCACATATCTAGTGAAATAAACAAAAGAAAATTCAACCTCAAAGTTTTTTAGTATTTAGTCGAGATATGAAGGCAGGCGTTTTGATGCCGAAAGACGTGGGAGTTTTTGAGGCAAAAAAAGTTTAAGGTTTCTTATGCATGAGCGATGGGGCACTATTCGCATAATTAAAAGAAAACAGGGTAGTGAAGTGTTAAATAGAAGAATAAATATTTGCTAGCCAAACATGTTTCGTGGCCAATACTCCTGCAAACATTTGCCAAGTGGGGCTAGTTTGTTATTTTGCTGCTCCGCTGACAACTTCTCTTTTTTCATTGTAAGAAAATATAATACACCTATATTGTAAGTGGTTAGTCACGCATTCAGTACCTCTACATGCAAGATATCACGGGAGCGTCGGCACGGGAGAAGCCAGTTTCCCAGAATAGAAGTCTGTAAATGAGTTATGCGGCTTGTCAGGCCACGTAATACTGAAATATTTTTAGCCTGGCCGGTCAAAATAACAGTTTATGTTTTACTTCACAATATTGCATAATTTAAGATTCAATACACAGCGTGATGCTTCAACGTCATCATACAAACAGAAGTGCCATCAATTATCAGTACTTGCATGAGCGTGCTCTAGGTTATTTTCTTGTTTTCGTTTCTCGTTTATTTGTCGGAGCGAATTGTGATTGTAACAGCACTTCATTGAATGTGCGCAGTATTATTTTTCTTCGTTTTTCTGTTTCAATAGATTGGTGTCTTGCCGTGTTTCCAGCGCGCCGCGTTTTTCGTCCTGTCTGAACGATGTGACAGCGGAACGAAATTTTTCTATATTGGAGCGTGATGCCGACCCGTCACCTATACACCAGAGTGACGCTTCATGAAGTGTTGTATCGGCAATGTTCTGAACAGCAGAAATACGGGGCTTAATTTTAACTTATACGATCACTTACCGCAGCGTGAGCCACGACACAGCCGGAGGAAATATGCGACACCATCGCCGAATTTCTGCGGAGCAAGATCACGGAATATCTTTCATTCTAAACAGACACACGAGAAACGGTGTGTTACGAAAATGTCAGTTTCGCCCGAAGGGCGAAGCACTGACTAGGATGGTAATTTCTAGTGCTGCACTTGAAATTCTCGGCTCCGACTAATCTTGACGCGATATATGCGGGTGCGCCAAAATATCTGCCATCTTTAAAAGCTTTAACACGCACTCTAAGGCCCGTAATGAAACCGCACATGTACCACTATGCTGCCCATAAAGAGCTGAGCCAATGAAATTAAATTATTCTGCGGTTTAGGCGCTGATATTGTTTTGTATTTATATTATTTATTCGTCTTTAAGATAAAGGGCATGAGCTGTGAATGTTATGCTTAATTAAATTTCTTTGCGGACTGCCATTCTCGGAATTCTGAGGAATAATTTAGCCAAGAACATCAGAACTGATATGAGTGACTTTAATGATTGAATAGTGCAGCCATATTAACCGTATGTACAGCATGGATAAGCATATAGAATAAAAACAAAGAAAGTTTTCGCTGTTTCAGAAGAACACTTTAAAAATATGGTAAGTTGCCTGCGGCAAATAGCACAATTCTAGTTCTTGAGCTGGTCTACTTGAAGAGGCTGACGTTACTTGCACAACAAATTTAAACGCATATCGACTAATTAACAAACCCTTACGAATTAAGTTTTTAACTAATTACCTGATGGCCCAAATGGCAATTTACAAATTCAAGCCGTGGAGTTTGCTAGGTGGATCCACTTGGAACCAATTCTACGGATGACACCAGTTTCGAGATATTAATTCCCGAACTTCACGTAGAAATGCATTGGCGTTCCAGTTACTTTCTTAAAGAAATGATCTATGTATGCATTGCTGCACAAAAGTAACTGGAACACCAGTAATTTTCTCCGCAAAGTTCGGGAATTAATATCTCGAAACTGGTGTCATCCTGAGCTTTGGTTCCAAGTGGATCCGTCTTGCGAACTCCACAGCTAGAATTTGTAAAGTGGAATATAGGCCACAAGGTAATTAGTTAAAAACTTCATTCGTAATTTTTGTTAATTAGTCGATTATGCATTTCAATTTTTCTGCAAGTAATGTCCGCCTCTTCGAGTAGGACAGCTTATGAACTAGAATTGTGCTATCTGCACAGGCAAACTTTCAGCGAACTTTTGAAAGTGCTGGCTGAAACACCCTGTATACCTAAATGTAAGTGGAAGCCCCACGGTGACGCCACCCGCGATAATTCACTTGCTAAGTCAAGTGCCCGTATAACTGCTATCGCAATAATAAAGAAAATTGGCTGCCAGAAGAGGCGAAGCACTGACTGAGACAGTATGATTTCAACGTTGTACTTCAACTTCAGGGACGGTATTCTAACTGTACCCGCACCCAGCTAACGCGGACGCGGTATACATGAGTGCGGCAAAATTTCTGGATCCCTTAAAAGCTCTAACACTCCTTGCAAGGCCTGTAATGACATCGCGCAAGCTACGCTACTCGTAAAGAGCCGCGCCAGTAAAATTAGGTCATTCTCAGTTTTCAGCAATGATATTGTTTTGCACTATTAAAGTATAATAGTTCGAGAATACTTAAGATAAAGTCCAAGCTCTGTGAATGTTATGTTTCACGAGATTTGTTTTTGGGCTGCCATTCTGACAATTCTGATGAATAATTTAGTCAAGAACGTAATACCCTATGAGAGCAATTTTAGTGGTTGCATAGTGTAGCAATCTAACTCGTATGTACGAAATTGGTAGCATAAAGCATACGTGATTCATTTCTCGGCACTCGCGTGGAACATGTGCTCCCTCCCAGCGATGTCAGCGGCCACAGGCCGTGGTTCTACTGTTTCTGCTGGGAGCTATCAAAGTTGTTCTGCCCCAAGTGCCAACTGGAAACGCTTCCCAGAACACTGCTTTTAGTGCGTAAGCATTCTTTGGCGTGTTACCTGCAAAATCTGTTCATCAAGCGAAAAATTGGAGGACGCTTAAGCTTCGCCTTTAATGGGCTCGATATACTCCAACGTAACGTCGACGCGCGCGCACGCTTGGCACAGCGACGCTACGCAAGCAAAGCGCGAGCACTCTACAATCTGAAGGCTGTTTCACATGGCGCGATCGCGGCGAAAAAAAGAAATCGTTCTGCAGCACACGCCGCAGAGCGATTTTCGCTGAGAGCTTTCGCATGCGTCGGCGACAGCGCGATTTCCGCCGCAGCGACGCCGAAGGTCTCCCCTTGCTCAAGAAGCATCCAAGCCTGCATCGCTAAAAAAAAAAAAAAAAAACCGTGGAAACTAGTCCTATATAAAAATTTGCTTATTATTATTTGAAAATAGACTGAGTACACTATTTTTTAATGCTTAAACGCGTTGAGACATTACGATCGCTTAGTCTGCAACCGCGGCGAGTGAAACGCTGCACAACACCGCGAATATGAGCGTGCGGCTAGTGCGGCGTCAGTGGGGTGGTTTCGTTTAGTACCCCGTTGTTGCGGTAATATATCGAAGCCACAACTCTTCTCCTGGAGGAGTATATGCTTCTGCAGAAGACGCGACCATTAAGTGTGCAAGCACCTGGCACAATTTGTAGCGATAAAGAGGTTCACGACGGTGACGATCAAGTGGGTACGTGCCGTATGTTAAAGCCGGCGTCTGGCCTGACCCTGATAGCGTGCCGCTTCTCATTTTAGAAAACAAACAATTGTTAATGAAGCTTCTGAGCTACAGCCGGTGGTGGGTACGCTCTGTTAAAACATCATTGAAACTGGTGCGCCGCGCGCGACATTGCTACAGTAACATAGCTCCGCTGAGCTTCCAACACGCGGTAAAACAGGAAAGCGCCTATTTCGACGGCGCTTGCTGTTACGTCACATTGCTTCGCCCACATCGCGCCGACTGCTTCGACTCAGCGACGAAAATACCAACATGTTGGAATCCCGTCGCGGAGAGCCCGCGACGTCGCGGTGGTCGCTGCGCGACGGAATTCGCTGTGTCGCTGTGTGAGAATCGCGCCATGTGCAACGGCCTTGACACGAGGCGCGACCGACGCGACCAGCGTCCGTCGGCGTGGCCCGGCGGCAGCCTGTGCGAAAATGCAGCGCCGACGACATTACCCATACTGCATCGCGTCCGCGTTTGGCGCGGTGCAGATTGGCGCGAACCTGGAACTAGGAATGGTTTCGAAAGTTCCTAATAGGCGGCGCGGCGCGCTCTGCTCCTTACTGAGCATGCGCTGTTTTGGCTGCGGCCGCTGCGTCGGGCCGCGTCGCGTTGGTCTATAGACCTTTTCACAAACCGACGTTTGAGCAGCGCCATTGGCCGACACGGGCGACGTCTAGCGTCAGAACATGTTATGCCGCCATTTTGGACTGTGAGCCTTGCGAGAGCAGGCCGACCGCACTTCGGTTGTGTGATCTTCACCGCACATTATTTCGATTGTTTTCTTCCGCTTCGCCTGTCTTGTGCCGCTTGACTTGTTACATACATGTTTCACGTGCTCGCGTGAGTGCTCAGTGTAGTGTGCCATGGCCACAGCATGCCCAGCCAGTGGATGTGGTGTTTCGCGGTGTTGCCAGGTCCGAGGAGGCGGCGTGGCCAAAAGCTAGGGAAGTTGTAGCCCAAATGTAGCCAAACACAAAAAAGTGCAAAAAATTTCGTAGTCGAATATAGCCATTTTGATTTTCAGTTTTACTTGTGTATACATTTTTACATTCGACTACGCCAATCCTTTTTTGCATAACCCGTCGTAACAAAACGTCCGTGCCGCCGTGACGGTCGGCCGTTGACATAAACAAGAGCGACATCATGCTTGCACAGAACACTTTTTGGTTGGGCCCGGAAGCTCTTCAGTTCCAGCGAATCACTGCAGAGGGCGAAATCTGTGGTTTTATTTTATGCCAGATAGTACAAAGTTATTATTTTTAGTTATTTACAGTAATAATAACTACAAACTCTGCTCTTTAGCTCTCGTGAACGCAAAATAATGCTTAGCATCATCGATCTGTCACGTCATCTCTTCCTACGGTGTAGAAGTTCAGCTGTCCAGCGATCTGTGACATGCTCACGGCTTCTTTTTTATGAGCTAAAACAAAGTCTTTCGCGCTAGGATATCTCGTGTTATTTGTGTCATCGTCCTATCTTGTTTTCTCGTTTTTTTTTTCAATAAGCTTGGCCCGGTTTAGCTGGTACATGATCTATATACTGTCCATTTACATCAACCTGGCCGCCATTTTAGATCTCTAGCACGGCAAGAACATGTGTTAAAAGAAAGTGTCAGACAACAGATGCCACTCGCTGTCTGAATCGGTGTAAGCGAAGCTTTAAAGGATTACTGCGCAAAACGGCACACCAGTGTAAGAAGCGCGCCGTCGTTTCGGCGATGAGCACGTCCCGAACGTAACTCACTCGACATGGTAAAGCCGCGACGGTGCACAATCAGCAAAGGTAAACAACAAATTGATAACAGAGGTTATGCTGTGAAAACCGGTTACTGTCAAAAAGCAAACCATGTTCATGTGCTAATAAAGTTTTAGGATAGGGGCGCCCGGAAGTTTGGGGCCCCACAGAGCTTTGCGGGTGTTAGCGTTGGGGCATGAATATTAAAATAAAATATACCATTTTATGATAAGAAGAGTAATTTAGATTTTCGTGTTTAATTACAATTTAGAACTTATTCTATTAGCAGCAAGCAACTCGTTGCGTTTAGTTTAGAATTACCAACTTTACGTACCTTCATCCAGCCAAGTCAATCCGCGTTAGGCCTACACACTAAACATTTTAACACCCTTAAGGGTGTAAATCAGTTTGTCGCCAGACGGACACCCTAAGGGTGCTGTTTCCTACACCCTACAGTTGGGGTGCTATTATAGCACCCTAGAGGAAGGGTGTCCAGCAAAAATTATCAAGGGTGTTAGGGTGTTAGTCCTCATTAACACCCATTTTCATAGGTGTTGAAAGGGTGTACACCCTTTATTTGTACAGTATAGGGAAGGCAGGCTCCGCTGTACATACCTTGAATTATGACTATATAGAGCGATCCAGGCATAACTCGTGTGTGCCAGAAGGTTCAAGTTCAGCTACCAAGCACGGCGTCCGATAGCCAAGCTTGAAGTTTCGATAGGCATACACAGCATTTATACGTGTGGATGACAATAAGTATTAGTAATTCAAGGCAAAACCTCTCTTCACTGCACAAATGCAACCTAGCAAACTATAACTTCTGAGCGTGTATATCTACATCAATGGTTATTACGCTTTACATATCCATATAAAATGTAATACGAACCAGCAAGACATATACGATACTGCATTTTCAAGGAAAGTAAATATATTTATTCCAAGCTAGAATACATAACTACATAATACAAAAATAACAACCTTAAATGTGCAATCACCAAATACATTTGTAAGTACATGAAAATTTACATTTCCTACAAAAATGTTTTTTTTTAATATAACTGATCAAATCTGTCCTATATACACGGTGTTTCAGTTAACTTGGGACAAACTTTAAAAATATGCAAATGCTCTGTAGGTGGACAGAACCAAAGTAATATTGTTTGCCGTCGCTTGGGGATACTCAGACAATTTTTTGTACTCCGCCTAATTAGACTTAATTATTTATTCAACTTCTCAACTGTTATAATTAGATGACAAGTGTCAATTAGAAGATTGTATAGAGCAACATGAGAAACTCCCGATACAGCTTTCTGTTGCTCAATACGTGCAACACAAAAGTGTTTTTCCGAGCGTGAAAGATGCCCGCGAATACGCATAAAGTGCCTCGAGCGGCCAGTCGGATGAAAATTTTGCGTATATTCATGGGCTTCTTTCACGCTCGGAAAAAACATTTTATGTTGCACGTATTGAGCAACAGAAAGCTGTATTGGGAGTCTCTCATGTTGCTATACAATTTACTCATTGACACTTTTCATCTAATTATAATAATTGAGAAGTTGAATAAATAAGTAGGTCTAATTATCGAATGAGGCCGAGTACAAAAAATAGTCTGAGTATCTCCAAGCGACGGCGAACAACATTACCTTGGTTCTGTCCAGCTACGTAGCATTTGCATTTATTTATTGTTTAGCTTAAGTTAACTGAAACAACCTGTATATATGGTAACCCTAAAGCAGCCTGTTTGGTGCCACTTAAAGGAATAAATTTTCAATATTAAATTTCAGGTACAAAAATTCTAGTTTTGGTGGCTTTGAAAAAATATATATTGCAAAGGTCAATTAGGGAAGTACATGAAATGCAGAGCAAGCACACAAGAAACACACCTTGTTATATTGTACACCAATGTCATGGCAAATCATTGTGAAAAGCTGATTTGGAAAGTCGATATAAAGCTTGACTGGCGCACATTTTTTATATACTGAAACACCGTATGTTTCACACATGAACTTGCTTTAAATAAGGTTTGATCCAGGAGCATCAAGATGAATTTTCGCTCCTCAACAAGATTCCTTGAGCAAGAAAATTTTTTTCCCACCTAAATCATTTTTTTAAAATGTAAATAGAGTTCTCTGAGCTAAAAATGCTGTGTTGCAGATTTTCCAATTACAATTCTGGTTTCCTTAAATTTTGTAATGCGAAGGCAATGTATGGTCTGTTATAAAATATGTTGCTTGAAAATGTTTTTTTTCTACTGCAAGACAGCCTAAATATGCCAGATTTATTACTGTTTGGGTGCGAAGTGCCGTATCAATGGGGGCCTTATATAAACAAACCACTGTTCATTAAGGTACTCTACTGGCCACATGCGGATGAGACATTGCCAATTTCTAAATTATTTGTACTTGGTGCGATAATGGAAGATTAGGGCTCGTACATAAATGAGCAAATAATGTTTATTAAATCAGCCATACTCTGGTTACTGAATGAAGCCTCAAATGTGTGAGCTCACATTTTTTAAACACAGGCCATCATGCATCAGCCACTAATGCATAAATAAATGTTAAACATCATGCTTAATATTTTCCAACAAGAAATGATTGTATCAAACAGTATAAAAGTATTAAACAGCATATATTAGTTGATTCAAATTAGAATAAAGTGTATACATTTGAGCTGCAAAATTCTAATTTAGGCAGGAAATCACCTTTAGCTTTCATAAAAGCGAGAATACTGTTCACGGTTAACCACAGGGAACAGGGACTCCATTGCCTGCGCATCTTGACCATAAGTGCAGGAGATGGCTGTGCTTCCTGCATTAGCAAAATAACAGAATCATGAGAGTTGACTCTACATTTCATTACGATCCTATACACTGCGGGGAATTTGATAAGGCAACAAGCTTCTGAAAACAACACCCCTAATTATTGTGACCGAACACAAGGCACAGCTCAATTGGGCAAAAGTT
Source organism: Dermacentor silvarum (assembly GCF_013339745.2). Classification (NCBI taxonomy): domain Eukaryota; kingdom Metazoa; phylum Arthropoda; class Arachnida; order Ixodida; family Ixodidae; genus Dermacentor; species Dermacentor silvarum. The sequence continues at coordinate 43,789,770 of NC_051159.1, read as the reverse complement.
CCAGTTTTCAAATTTAGAAACCGCGATCACTAAGTCATCGTGAATACAAAATGGCATAGAAGCAAAAATGAATATACAGTAGCCTTTCCACTATGGAAAATAAGAGCATAAATGTAGACTCTACCAACGGCATCTCTTAGCAATGGGCATTTCTCCAGGAGCATGGATGTGACCGCAATATAAAACTCACAATATAAAATCTGCAATGTAGTTGTGCATTACACTTCAGAAGCACTGCAGCAGAAGACTTCATGGGAGAAGACACAATAAGACTGCTGTGCTCAAGGCATGAGAATTGTTTTGAATGCAACATTTATACACTCCGAGACGAAGAGCACTATTGTACAGAGAGAGTGCACAACAGACGAAAATGACGAAACCCCCAACTGCAATCTCACCTGCCCTGCATTACAGTAGCAAAGCAGTACTTTCATCTAGCCCAACAATGTCCAACTCTCCACTGCAGTCTATAAGGCCTTTTCTGTATACGTAGTTATTTTTATTTATTGTTGTATATTAATTTACTGACTGAGTAAGAATCAGTGTTTCAGCACATTTCCCTGGAAAATATAGAACGTCCTGCCAACTATTTTTTGCCCTTGTTAGCTAGGCAATACGCGGACAAGTACTATTCCCTTATTTATACTTACAATCCTTCCTGATGCTCCGAATTTCTACTTCGTGCTCTGAACAGTGACGTATGTCCTTCTACTCAGTTTATGTTGTCTTCCTACAATTTACGTGGTCCTTCATATTGTAGCTGCTCAAATAGAGCCTAAAATTTCCTGCTGTCTCCTAAAAGCACCATCTTTATTGGACAACATATCCTACGTTTCCCCCTCACTGTGGGGGAGTTTATGTAAGTGCTGATCTATTTACTAGACCGCAGTGCCACAACTATTTCTCATCCTGTGTTGCCACTACATGCATGAGTCACAATGGCTGCAAATTGGCTCCCTGCCCCACCCTCTCCGATTCCAGGTCACTCTCTCTCCTAAATGTACATTTTGCCACCTGGAGAATATCCAAAAGCATTGCATTCTCATGAAAAGTGCTGCTGTTAATCTTTTTTTCTCTTCTCCTGTAACGACTGTGTTAAATCAAACATGCTTGCGAATTTCATGAGCAGCCCAGTAAACGAAATATGCACATGGTGTGCTGAAAAGAGGTTTTCAACTGCCATAAGAAGCCACGGTTTCTTGCAATTTCTTCAATTCCCTTGCAGTCTTGATAGCAATCTAACACATTTTGATTTTGATACTGTTTTCAAAACAATAACAGCCGAAATTTTGAGGTTGTGATAATTATGTGATAATTAAATGTAGAGGAGTTTGACGCAATGAGCAAATAAGAATCGCAATGCAGAGGGTAAACAAATACTCTTTTCCCGCAAATAAATGGTAGGAGGAGGGTAACTTGAAATGAGCACTGAATGCACAATACAGAATATGATGCTGAAATGCCCCAATCTCTGAATATCCTTGCACAAAAGAAAACTTCATTATGAAAGGCAATGATGAAATTGCAAGTATATACTTCATAGTCGTCATATCTGCAATGTGCACTGTGCCATCGGCAATATCTAAAAACTGCATACACACAACTGCACAAAATATGAACCTAAGGCTATCAAAGGAGCCTCACAGTATTAAATGGAAACTTGGTTTAGAATATTAGACTACACGCCTATGTCTACTTACAATGTTGTCTTGTCTGAAGGCAAACATAAGTGGCTTGCCCCTGATGGGTTTCTGATGGAGAGCACAAAGGCTGCGAATTGTGAGGCTGTCATCTGGATGACCTGCAAGAAATGACATTTTTAGTTCCACATAAACAAATGCTACCAGAACGAGAGACAAGATCACTGGCAATAAAGGTGATTTTGGTTGGCAAGAGAAAAATCAAAGTATGGACTCGGTACAGCTTACTGAGAAAAAAAAAGCCTCATACCACAGATGTTGCAGTGAAAGTTCATTGCATTGAAATTTCCACACACATATACGTTTGCCTGCTCATACACTGTTGCCAGTGCTGTGCCCAGCGGTATTTCTATTGTTTAATATTTCTTTTAGTGCTCACTAAGTTATTACCAGCTATGAAAGCGGCTAAGTTGAATGTAATGAGTAATCTTAGTGCCACATTGCAAATATATACTAGATCACACTAGTGACTTGGGCTACTATGTTGGCTATGAATAGTGTGAATGAAGCAAATTTGATTAATTATTGTTTCCTTGGCTTTTCTGGCCAAACAGCACCAGAGAGTTGTACAATTCAGTGGCAAATCCGTGGTAAATGCAAGAGGAATGCGTTAGAATGTCGCAACTCCTTGCAGGTCTCGAATCCATTATTTAAAGCATGTTCACCACATTTGCGAAGTGTTGTTCAACAAGTATCTTTACACAAGTCCTGCCCTTTCGAGGAGCGAAGTCTTACACACACACACGCACACCTGCACCACATGACTCGCTTTCAACAATTTACTCACACACATACGCTTTTTTTACACTTAGACACTCCTACTGAGAAAGCATTAAAAAATTTATTGGACTCACTGCAACCTTCTCAATTAAACCTACAGCTCAATCAAACACATTCTCGAGTCCGAGGGCATGCCTTATAAATTCCATTTTTACGAATTATAATTGGGCTATAGAGGACAATTTTCGAAGGGCATGAGAACCACCCCAGAGAGACCTAAATCTTAGCACTTCATATCTCCAGTAAAAGCTGCTTAAACCAATTGCTATATGCGGAATATCGCAAATAACCAGCTATTCACAATTTAAGCAGTTGTCTCCTTGAATTCGGGAGTGTTACGTGTAAAAACGACAATTTGATTAAGGGGCACGGGATAGCGGGTGACTCTGGATTGATCCTGACCCCTAGGGGTTTTTCAACGTGACCCCAATGCACGAGACAGGGGCGTTTTTGCATTTGTAGGCAAAACATTTTTTGGGCGGGCTAAAAGGGCGGCAGTGTTTCGCCCGCCGCCGCCTCATAAGCAGTTGCCTACTTCAAGGAAATGTGGGCTAACCCAAGGTACACGTTTCACGATCGAAATTAGTGTAATCGTGAAACACGCTTTCCGGATTTCTGATTCATGTATTTATGCTGTTGATGAAACGTTTATTTCACAATAACAATCAAGGAAGTTGATTCATCAGGGTAGAGGAGGGAAAAAGGAGGAAACTTACACCTTCCACTGGTCCTCCAGCGCCTCCATATATTCCAGAGTGGCTCGACACCAAACTCGGTTTTCAGGGTGGGGACAGCCGCTGCACCAATTTTGAAGAGGTTATTGCGTGTAAAACTACCGACTTTATTCAATACACACACACACAAACACGCGCGCCCCCGCAAAAAATTCACAAAACACGTACGCGCGCGCGCGCACATACATAGCACTCACAAAACACGCACGCACGAACGCACGCACGCGCAAGCACATAGAGACCAGCATACAAGCACGCGCACTCGCAAAGCGCTCACAAAACACGTACGCGCGCGCGCACGCACACACGCAAAGTACTCACAAAACACGTACGAACGCACGCACGCGCAAGCACATAGAGACCCACATACAAGCACGCGCGCACAAGCAAAACGCTCGCAAAGCAGCAACGCGCGCGCGCGCACGCACACATGCAACACACTCACACAACAGGCACGCGCGCACATACAAAGCGCTCACAAAACACGCACGAACGCACGCACGCGCAAGCACATAGAGACCCGCATACAAGCACGTGCGCGCGCGCACGCACACATACAAAACACTCAAAAAACATGCACGAACGCACGTACACAGCGCTCAGAAAAAACGCACAGACGCACGCACGCACGCACACGTAAAGTGCTTACAAAACACGTACGCGCACGCTAACACACACCACACACACACACACACACACACAAACGGAGAGAGAAAGATATCCCAAAACACGCTGAAGAAGGCGTCCGGCAAGCAGCAGCAGCAGCAGTACGCGGGCGCGCGAGGGAGAGCCAATATTGCGCCGGTACTTTCGAAAGGCGAAGCCAGTCATCACTTCTTTTTCTACTCGACACAAAACGAACGACCGTGTAAAGCCCGTTTCACATGGTGCGATTTTGTCTGCGAATTCGCACGTGCGAATTCGCAGCTGCGGAAAATAGGCCGCCGGACCCTTCCGTGCGTGCGTTTTTTCGATGTTCGGCGTGCTGAACTTCTTTGCGAAAAACGCAGATGCGTTGGTAGCCACTGTAGCGGTGGAAGCAGACGACCAATAGGAGGCGGCTCGCTCATACGTTATCGCCAGTCAGAATGCTTAACGAGTATGCGAAAAACGCAGCTGCCGTAGATCCATGTGAAACGGCATTGCGAATTTCGCATCTGCGGAAATCGCAGCTGCGAAAAACGCACTGCAAAATCGCACCATGTGAAACGGGCTTTATATGCCGCGCTGAACTCGCAAGAACACCACATTTCCGATAGTTCAAGCGCTCAGAAACAAGGCGGGATTATGCAGGCGCACCACGCCCGACGTGGCCACAGAAACGTTAGTCACACGGGGGCAATCGAGGTAGCCATCTTGCTAGTCACACGGGGGCAATCGAGGTAGCCATCTTGCCGTAGTACTGCGTGCAACTGCTTTTGCGCTTACATTAGTGAAATATGCTATCGGATCACAATGAGATACTTCTACAGCCAACAATAACACGTAATCAAATAAAGAAACACCAAATGAACGGACACTTGCCTGAAACTTTCCATACTGACAGTAGTATACCGACCGCCGACACCGGGCACGTTGCAACTGCTCGTATCTGCTTCCGTGGATCCATCTTCCAGCGCGTGCCAAGGCTTTGAGTTGAGGTGGGGCACGATTAATACACAACGCACGGACCACGTCTCTGATTAGACCGCACATAAAACCAATCACACGTTTAAAATTATTTCCCAGAGCGCGAAACGCGGACAAAGACAAAAAAGAGACAACGCATCTTTGGAGCAAGAGTCAATGAGGTGACATAGCAGCTTCCGCCTTCCCACCCTGCCGCGCGCCGGGTTGTCTAGGCAACGGTAAAGCGTCGTAGCGTCAGTTCCGGTCGCTTTTCAGTCAGGAGGGCGCAGCCGCGTAAATCGCGCTGCGCCGAACTCAGTCGAACTATAAAAATTATCTGCCGTTGCCCCTTTATTCTCACAGCTTTGCTTGTTGGCGTGGCCGCGTGCTTGCTGCCACTTCGTTGTGGTCTCTAGCTGTACCGGTGAGCTGGGAGTGGCGAATACGTTTCGTGTCGAGCGTTACGGTTTTTTTTTACGATGTCTGGGCTGCATGACTTTGAGTGCATCGCAGAAATCTTGACCGTGAGTGAGCCGATCAGCGCGCTTCTACAGGTACGATTAAAATACCAGCTGCGTCCGATCAAGAAGACCATGCCAGGTCACAGCATAAAGTTTCAGCTTAGATCGTGGCTCGATAAGAGCGCTACATAATTGGTCGTGCCACGTGTGAGGCGCAAGCATTCACATCACTCGTGGCGTCTGCCAAAGGAGTGACAGTTGTGCTCTTCCGCAGTACATGTTTCGGTTTTCCATATTTACATAGTCCGGAATTCATTACACTGAAGCAATTAGCGGCATCAGTTCTTGGCATTCAAAGAACCATTTATGAACTATATCGATGATGGGCTTCAATTAAGTAAGTAGGATCATCTGACTTGGTTGGTTGACAAGTGAATTAGCCTAATTTTTATGCCTGCGTGTCTAATTACTACCTTGAATCGCTTAAAAAGACATCTCACCGGGGTTCTCAACTTTTTGTTGGGCTGTTAAGGGCACCGCTAAATTCCTGCAAAATTTTGCGAGTTGCTTGCGCGTTTTCATTCAGTTACTGCAGTTTGTATTAGAAGTGTCTAATTGCACTGTAGTATCACAGTGATAACTAAATCTATTGATATTTCATGAAATTGCAAGTGAATGTGTCTACTTTTCAAGGTAATACGTTTTGGAGTGCCCGTCATGCCAGTAACATCAGTATCTTAGAAAAAAATGACATACATAGACACATGGCTCATTGCGCGGACGTATGCGCGTTCTTATGGCCAGATTTATGCATGCATCCTTGTGTTCAACACCCTTCAGACGTCAATTTAACACCCTTCTTTGAGCAACTTCACACCTTATGTGCCGTATACACCCATATGATAGGGTGTTTTTAACAAAATGGGTGCTAAAAGGGTGTGCACGGGGGTGTAAATGCGGAAAACACCCATTTTAACACCCTTAAGGGTGTGAAAATGTTTAGTGTGTACGAGCCATGAATTCGGAATCAGCGGAGTTTAATGAATCAATCTTCATTACACATGTTAGTTGAAAGAAAGCGATAACCACAATCACTTCTCCTAGCTTACGAACTTGACGCGTTGCCACTAATCGAGCCCAGTTTGGCGCAAGGTTAGAGCATAGCCTCCTATATTTTTTTTTTTTAATATTGGAGGCTATGGTTAGAGCCGTCGCTTCGATGGACGCCGCCATTTTTGTTGACAAGCTTTTGGGGCTCCCGCTAAATGGATGAAATAGCGGGCCCGACGCAAAATCCAAACAAGGCTTGCGTCTTGCGCATGCGCAGTTGCTTCGACGCTATTTCTATGGGAACCCAAAACGTTTAAGGCCCTAGTCTAAAACTCTCTAATAATTGCGGGGGTTTTACGTGCCAAAACCATGATATGATTGGGAAGCATGACGCAGTGGGGGACTCCAGATTAAGTTTGGCCACCTCGGTTTCTTTAACGTACACCTAAATCTAAGTACACGGGTGTTCCTGCATTTCACCTTGATCGAAATGTGGCCGCCGTGGCCGGGAATCAAACCCGCGTCCTCGAGCCAGCAGCGCGACACCTCACAAGCTAAGCTATAACACGGTGGCTGAAGTTCATGTGACGTGGTGCACTGATGACATGGTGGCAAACATGTTTCAATATTAGCAGAATGAGTATCTGCACCCCTTAAGCTACGGGCAAACCATCTAGAAGTAAAAGCACCAGAACCCACCTTTGGCTCGGGGTCTTGCCCCCATCATTTTGTATAAGTTCTCGCATACTTGGCTCACTTCCCCATGTTTGGATTCTCCTCTCTCAGGAGGATCCGATCTTACGTCCAACCTATCGAAATGAATCTCGAATGTAAGCACGAACAAAAATTCATCTAGCAAGAGAAGGAAAATGGCAGTAAAGCTTCGCGCGAGAAACGTGGAATAGGTCGGAAGCTGTGCCCGGCGCGATACTTCATCCCGAATTAGGACATGGTCATGAACACACTGGGGCGTGTCATCCACCCGTGCTTCCCTTCTTTCATGTCGGCGCCACGATCGTCCGGCGGCCCCGACCCTATGTTATTGCTCTCCCTTCCTGAGCATAGCCATGTGAGTACAGTGTACTGTGAAAAACCCACTACTCCCAGGTTCATCCGGATGCCCGGGGATCGGGTGCATAACGGTCAAGCTGGGTGTAAGTTTAAGTGCATCAAAGATCAAAGCCACCGCCTCAGACAACGGCGCAAAGAGGGAAGGGAAGGGGAGGGGGGGGGGGTCATTTCGCACATGCACAGCCACGCCCGGTCGGCTCAGCCAGCTAAAACATAGCCTTCGAGATTTGCTTCTACCCAATCAGAGCCCCCTCTGGAGCATGGATTAGGGCGCCACTTATATCCCAAACAAAGCCAAGTCGCAGATTTTCAGAAGCCCAAATATAGCCACATAGCCAACTCGTCCAATTCGACGCCAAAAGTTTTTGTCCTGTAGCCCAATTTGGCTATATATAGCCAAACCTGGCAACACTGCTGGCGTGGCATCGCCGACGTGACGCGACGAAACGAACGCCGGTGCGCGCGCGTTTGTGAACGTCGGAGTATAACAGAGCCATAAGACTGGAACGCGATAGCGTTATCGGGCTTCATTCGCATCCCATTTTTCTTTATCCCCTTCAGGCGCTGTGCCTACACACGTGGACACCAACTTTGCATTCGCGTAGCTCCAAACACTGATTGAAAAATGTGATTTGGGAAGCGGGGACGAACTCACCTTTCCTTTCTTTGTTTGACAATGGCGCCATCGCCCTGAAGACACACGAAATAATTATAAGAAAGCGCGAAGAAGTGGCCGCTTCAAGCTTCTACGGTGAGAACCGTAAGCAGATCTTCGCTTTTATTGTTTTCATGGTATTAACGTTATCTAAAACACCAAAAGCCATTTATTTGTACAAAGTGTAAAGGGGGTTTATTCGGGTCGTAGAGCGGCAGCGACAAACGCAGCACCACCCAGGTAGGGCGTAGCCAGGGAGCGAACTGGGTACGAGCCACACGATGGCAACGGGGCTGTTCAGCGTGCCGATCTTCTCCCTCACAATCACCCCCCCCCCCCCCGGTATGGCAGAGTAGCCATCCTGGCGACCTAGGGAGACTTCAGCGGATCGTAGTACGACTTGAGCCGATCTTCTACCTCACAAAAAACAATGTTCCGTGATTGTCAAATACAATCTTTTCTTGGAGTACCAAATGTAAGGGTGCGCACGCAACTACCGAAATTAGTGTCCAGGTTTGTCGACAGGGCGCCTCAAAGCCGCCTTTCTGAGCGAGCTGCCTTGTATAGGCGTTTTCACGAGGGCGCTTCCGACGGTCTGGCGTGGAGAGTATGTGACAGTGTTGCCTGTTCGGTCTGGACTGTGAGCTTGCTTGGCGCTTGCATTGCGGATTGGTAGCTTTCCTTCGATGTTTACGTTTATTTTTGTCACGAATGACTTACGCTCGTAAATAATGGCATACGCGTACATACTCATCAAAAGGCTACAGGCCAGCACTGTGCAGTTTATGGGTGCACAAACCAGCGGAAAATAACGATTTTGGGGACTAAGTGTGTCCACAACACAGCACTCCGCAAGACTACTGTCGCGATGTGGCATGTTCACGCTTCGCCGATTTCCTGCATCACCTGAGGACTTGGCATTTCAGTCTAATGTGAACCAATGCACACATCATTAAAATAACGCATTTTGGTAAACTCTTTTCGCCACATTTCCCAATAGGTTACGAGAATGGTCAGCTCTTCGATGCAATATTTTCTCGTATGTAGTGGCAGAGGCTACATTTGTTATTCTTTCAAACACGACTTCATTCCAGTGCCTAATACAGTGGTCACACGGCGCACTTTAGATCGTGATCGAGCCCGATATGGGTCGAATTTCTTGGTCGCGATTGGCTTCTTTGCTCAACCTGCGGAAGGGAGTCAATCGCTGCCGAACCAGATTGGTCTCGATCGCTATCAAAAGTGGCCGTGTGACACCGGTATAAGAAAAACTTGAGCACTCTGCGAGAGAACTAGTCGGTAAATACACTTCGCAACGATCTGCAAAAATCATGTCCTATGGAAGATGTATGCAGCCCCTGTGTCTACCAAAACATAGTCTCTGCGTTCTCACGCAGCCTGGGCAGCCCTGTCGATAAAGGAAATTAACTTCAACAGTGTGGCGCTGCATCGAGCTCACCCATCTTTGAGCGTTGTATATGTGCTTGGGCAGCAAGAGAATGCAAAAGCTAACGTGCCAACCTCATCAGCGCGGCCTAGCGCCAGTACTATAGAGTTCGGGAATCGTAATGCGCTAACTGTGCGTGGCGTAGAAACGAGCTAAATGAGCCCGCGCAAGTAAGAACGTAAAAAACGGTATTCGCATGGGTACGCGGACAATAGCATCATGCTTGCAAGAATAACAGTAATGAAACAAAAAAAAAATTATTCGCACAGTCGATCAAGTGAAATACTTACGTGCGCGCAGTGACCGCTTCGCTGCATGACCACTAAGCGCTTTTCCCTCATGGTCAGTAGTGGTTTGCAGTCATATGCATGTATTTATTCGACAACTGTTAAGACTCGACATTATTATGAACATAGCACAGTGACACGGTGTAAGGGAAACAATAGAAAGAGCAGAGTTGGCCCTAACGCTGCAATATTATTGGCTTATTTCGCTTCTGAGGTAGCGCACACGAACAATTCTTGCCGTACGCGATATCTTCAATACAAACTTCGCGCACGATCTACGTTAAGATTAAGCGTGAGCGAAGCTTGTTCCAAATTCCAGTATTCGAATGAAAAGCTATTCCAGGTAAACAAACGTCAAAAATAGGTAAACAAATATACCTTTATAACAAGTCCTGTTATAATCCCTATTAGGATTGACAGTATGTATAAATAAATAAATACTAAATACCAATAATAAAAATCTAGCACCTGGGCTGTATAAGTTGCGCTGGCATCTGTGATCACTGTCGCACGTCGGTTCGCTGCAGGTACCGCTCTGCTCGATCGCCACGCTTATGCTTTGACATTTGGTTATACGCACCCTGCACCGCACCAGATCCAATAAATTTTGCATGATTGAGCTGTTCAGTTGTGTCGGAAGCGTATAGAGTAACCACCACATATCTACCAACCACTGACACGCATCGTCGGGCCGCCGGCGCCTGGTACTAAGCATTGCCCGACCGCTACGTACGCCCCTGATTTCGCTAAATGAGGCAACCCCCAACCGCGAAACGTAATGGTGATCAGATTCAATCGACGATACGGTCACATGTGCCCAGCAATAACAATGAAATATACCGCTGATTAGCACGCCAGGTCACGACGAAGTAGACGCGGCTGCCGCCGCTACCGACGACGAACACCACATCCACTGGCTGGGCATGCTGTTGCCATGGCACACTACACTGAGCGCTCACGCAAGCACGTGAAACATGTAACAAGTCAGGCAGCACAAGACAAGCGAACTGGAAGAAAACAATCGAAATAATGTGCGGCGAAGATCACACAACCGAAGTGCGGTTGGCCTGCTCTCGCAAGGCTCACAGTCCAAAATGGCGGCATAACATGTTCTGACGCTAGACGTCGCCCGTGTCGGCCAATGGTCATTGACATCAACCGAGAAGTGCACCGAGTAGGCCGCGAAGGCGCTTTTGTGCGTGACGGGATACATTTTAGTGAAAGTGTAGCAAAACCGGTCGGACGTCGATTCGCGGCACGAGCTGTAGCTTTTTTAGGCGGGCCCCAGGCAATCAGGAAGCAGGATTGAGTATTGAACATAGCGAAACACCAGTAAAGGGCAGGATTAGGCGACCGGGAGTCAGGAAAAGACGCAGAAAGGATAAGAATAGAGAAGGTAAAATGTGCTACATTAACATGCAGGGTGGTCGCAACCAAGAAAAATGGCTGGAAATTCAAACGCAACTGAATGATGAAGTGATTAGCGTGTACGCCTTGACCGAAACGCATCTACGAGATTTGGAGCAGCCGCCTGTTATTGACAACTTTGTATGGGAAGGGTGCAACAGAATGACCGGGTCAAGGAAAGGCGGAGGCGTAGGCGTACTAATTAGGCGAGGTCTGAAGTGGCGAAGGGTAAACGAGACATGTAAAGAGCATTTATGGATTAGTGGTACATTGCAAGGTAAAAAGACGTGGCTGGGAGTAGCTTACCTATGGACAGGTAGTGATAGCAGAGAAAAAATAAGGAATTGGTCGATTGCATTAGAAGCAATATTATTGAGTTCAGTAACTCGGGCCAGGTGATATTAGTGGGAGATATGAACGCGCACATGGACGATTTAGACGGATATACTGATTACAATGGCTCTCTAGTGCTGGATTTGTGTGATGAACAGAACCTTATAGTAGTTAACCAGGAGAATAAGTGTCATGGACAGGTAACGTGGCAATGCGGAAACAGGCAGTCATGTATCGACTACGCCTTAGTCTCAGAAATGGTCTACAAACAACTAGACCAAATGATAATAAAAGAAAATGGGAAAAATAGCCTGGGAAGCGATCATAGACGCTTAGCATTGAAGTTTGGGCGAGATACCAGCTCAGAACATGAACCAATAGCCTCAGAATTTTTGAAAATGAATGACGAGGAAATAACAGAGATCGCAAACAACATAGAGAAGAAAATTGAGGCTTTTCCTACAGCAGTCTGGGAATATAAGGAACTGGTGGAGGTTATGCAGCATGAAATAAGGCGGACACGGCAAAACAATTGTTGGATTGGAAAGAGGAAACCACGTAAGTGATGGAACAAGGAAATTAAACAAGCTATAGAAGAGCGTAAAGAGGCATCTAGGGTTCATCAAGAAGCCAAAAAGTTGGGATTACAAGAAGAAGAGGTGCTCCTTAGATGGAATACATACCGAGAAAAGAAAAGGGTTGCGAGTGAGCTCGTGCAAGAGAAAATTAAATGCGCAAGTGAACGTTGGGTGCATAACATTCACAAAAGAGACAAAGGCCCCCCAAAAAGATTCTGGAACCATATAAAAGCACTCGGAGCTCCAACTAGAAACTCGCAAACGGCTATAAGGGATGAAGACGGTAAAATCTATGAAGGCGATTATGCGCTGCGGTACATCGCAGACGTTATCAGGCATAACTTCGGCACGAGAAAAAGCGTAGTTCAGACAACAGATCCAGCAACAACAGAGAGGCCTGAGAGATCAAAATTTAGCATAGAAAGCTTTTATTGGAAAAAGGCAGCAGAAAATGTCCCTAACAACACGGCAGCAGGACCCGATGAAATCCCAATACAGCTAATCAAAAACCTCGGTCCAAAAAGCAAGGCACTGCTGACTAATGCCATAGAGCAAGTGATTAGAACAAAGAATATTCCCGTTGGATGGCGTGAAAGAAAGATGAATCTCATCTACAAAGGCAAAGGAGATAAGGATAAGACGAGCTCGTACAGGCCAGTTACAGTAACGTCGGTGATATATAGAACGGCAATGCAAGCCATAAAATTAGAACTGTCGAAGTGGGTGGTGGAAAATGGTGTATTGGGGGAACTACAGAATGGGTTCAGGCCAGGCAGACGCTTAGAAGACAATATGTTTGTACTAACTCAGTGCATAGAGATTTCAGTAGCTCAGAAAAGACCTTTATGGATAGCATTTCTAGATATTAAAGGAGCTTATGACAACGTAGACAGGGAATTGTTGTGGGATATTCTTCAATACGAAGGCATAGATGACGATTTCGTGGAGCTGCTGAGGGAGATATATCAAGACAACCAAGTACAAGTGGCATGGGAAGGCCGAAAAGGAAATGAAATGGTGGGAATACACCAAGGATTGAAGCAAGGATGCCCTCTGTCACCATTGTTGTTCACGCTTTACGTCAAGGGCATAGAAAGACGACTGGAAAACAGCGAATTAGGTTTTGATTTATCCTACATGCGTAATGGACAAATGGTGCAACAGAAGGTCCCTGGACTGATGTACGCAGACGACATTGTGCTACTAGCGGACAATAAAAAAGATTTACAGATACTTGCGAATATCTGTGGGAACGCAGCGACAAATCTAGGTCTTAAGTTTAGCACAGAGAAATCAGGGATTATGATCTTTAATTAACACACGAGTAACTTCGTGGTGTCAATTCAACAGCAATCCATAGTGAAGCAATATAAGTACCTCGGCGTACACATAAACGAAGGAAAGAATTACTCAAGCAACCACCAAGATAATCTGAAAATAAAGGGGAAGCGGAATGCAGCAAAATGAAACACAGAGCACTGTGGGGCCACAGTAAGTATGAGGTGGTGCGTGGAATCTGGAAAGGAGTAATGGTGCCAGCGCTAACATTCGCAAATGCCATTATATGCTTAAAATCGGATATATTGGCGGGTTTGGAAGTTAACCAGAGATCAGTAGGCCGGTTGGCTTTGGGAGCACACGGTAATACGACAAATGAGGCAGTGCAGGGTGACATGGGCTGGGCCTCTTTTGAAGTCAGAGAAGCAGAAAGCAATATTAGTTTTGAAGAAAGGCTCAGGAACATGGATGAAAATAAATGGGCGGCTAAAGTGCACAAGTATGTCTACATGAAAAGCGGGGACACAGAATGGAGGAAGAGGTCAAGGAAGTTGGCAACCAAGTACAGGATAATCGAAACTGTAAATAGACAACCAGGGGTCATCAGAAAGAAAGTGAGAGAAATAGAGACCGTGAATTGGATGCAAAGAATGGAAACGAAAAAGACAATGGAGATTTTCAAGAATGAGAAGAAAGAAATTAGAAGGGAAAATCTGTACGATAACACAAAGGGCAGTGCCTTGCTATTTGAGGCTCGAGCCGGTTGCCTAAGGACGAAAACACATCGGAACAAATATTCGGAACTAGATGAGACATGTGTATGCTGCAGTAAAGATCCAGAGACCACTCAGCACATCCTAATGGAATGCGACGGGATCCACCCAGCGAGAACCGTAGGTAACGTGCAACTCCCAGAAGCGCTTGGGTTTAAAGTGGAAGGAAACATAAACAGATCAGCCGTAGAGATCAGCAAGAGACGATTAGAGTACTGGTGGAAAAAAAGCAGGGAAAAGATGGATACGACCTGATCTCTTAAAATCATAGGCAGCGGTACAAGGTAAAATTTCGAAAAAGAATATTAATGAGAGGTATACAAAAATGCTAGATAAAGAACATGTATAGTATACCTGATTAAATCAAGCAGGCTAGGTGACTATTTGTCGCCGCCCCGTTTCAAAGGGGATGCCAATAAATCATCATCATCATCATCATCATCATCTTCGGTGCTGCTCAAACGTCGGTTTGTGAAAAGGTCTATAGCACTTGACGCCCCTTGGCTAAAATAAGCAAAATCTTATTTTTATGCAGGCATTTCTAAGCATGCGGTAGAGGGAAGGAAAGTTGATGACCAGACTGTCGACGTACTTTCAGCGAAAATTCAAATAGGCGACGTATCCGATGCAGATCTCTGAGATGATGAATACGCGGAGCAAGACTTGGCGCATGCGGTGGCCCGTGAGGGTGATTTCTCATTTTCTGTGTTTTGTGCTGAGCAACAGCTGGTTAGAGTACCTCAGGAACGCAAGCGCTGAGAAGCTCCTGCAGAGAAACACCATGGACATGATGATGTTCCAAACAGACATTGCGAACAGCGTGTTCACTTGCAACAGAAATGCTTCAAAAAAGCACGGTAGGTCAAGCAATGACAGTTCTAAGCCCGTTGTTAAGAAGGCCACATTGCTGTCACTTCCGACCGCGGCCATTAGGTATGGCAGGTACGATCACTGGCCGGAGCCTGTGCACATACCAAATGCACAGCAGTTGCCACCGTGAGGGATGCGCAGCGAAGAGCCGAATTCGCTGCCAAAAAGCTAGGTGTTTTTGTGCCTGTCGGCTCAGAATGATTGCTTTCATCTTTACCACATAAAGTAGGTTGCAAATGTTTAGATAATCAAGGAAGAATCACAGGAAAAAGGTTTTGCCCCACTTACCTAGCTAAGTAAACTAGAAAGTACACTGAAATATTTTTCCGGGTTAAGGTGCCCTGTCCACAAATATGGACACAACGGAAAAGCTATGAAAAAATAAAATTTATATTTCCATTTTTAATGACCCTTTAGTGAAGCATGCGGAGCCGAAAATTATGTTAAGGCAATTTTTTTCATTGCCACATTTAATGCGTGCCTGAAGGGGTTATGAGTAGGCTTCACTGCGACACACAACGTGAAAAAGCCAGCTTACAAAGACCAAGCTTACACTCATTCATTTCAAGTCGGCTTTACTTTACACACAAATGCATTGCTGGGAAGACAATTTTACAGGAGCAATTTAAGCCGTTTTAAATCAAAATGTGAAGGCCCCATGACTTTTTTCATTATTTTATTAATTGTTCGCTGCTGCCTCGAGGCGCGCGTGTCCAAAATTGAGAAAGGCTCCGTTTTAAGCATTCCCCTCAATGTTGCCTCGAACCAAAGTACAGCGAAACACCATCAGAATTGGAGGCCGCTTAAGCTTCGCCTTTAAGATTTGAACGCGATAGCATTCAAAGAACCCTGGCTGCATATCAGGCCTTTTCTCGCGTATTCAAAATACAATCCAACGCTATCACGCCTGTAGGTTGTGATTAAGTCATACTTTACAATTTTTCTGACGGATTATACTTTGAGAAATTCAATTTTTGTTCACTAACGCCTTCCGCCACGCGGAGGGCGTGTGTGGTCGGGGTGGTTCGGGATGATGTGGTTCGGCATAATTATTTCCGCCAGACGCCGATGTTTAACGCCGACGCCGGATTTTCTGCAACACGGGACCCTTAATGCTATCACGTTAAAAGTGTATCTACAAAAATTCGTCATTTGCAAACTTAAGACGTTTCATCGTTGTATAGAGTAAATGTAGATTGGTAACTTTACGAGGGGCGTTCATAAAGTTAGTATTATTGGCATGAAAACACAGAGACAATGAAATGAAATTTTATTGGAATTCCTTCTCTACATAATCACCTCCCAAAGTAACGCACTTCTGCCAACGATGCATGAGCTGCCGCAGTCCAGTGCTGTAGAACTCTTCATTTTGAGAATTGAGGAAGAGCTCGACTTGAGCGATGACTTCTTTGTCGTCCCGAAAATGTTTCCCGTGCAGTGTGCTGTTCATGCGAGGAAAAAGGAAGAAGTCACTTGGTGCGAGGTCAAGTGAATATGGCGGGTGAGGCGAAATTTCATAGCCTAAGGTGGCTGAATGCGTCGCCGTCACATGTCCTGAGTGAGCCGCTGCATTGTCATGGAGCAGACGGACGCGTTTCGTGAGCTTTCCTCCATGCTTCTCCTTGACAGCACCTCGCAATTTGGTGAGAAGCTCGCAATAGTGCTTTGCTGTAATTGTTTGGCCTTTGCTGGCATAATGTGTGAGAAGAGCCCCACGGCAGTCCCAGGTCATCAGGTCCCAGGTCATCCAAGGTCATCAGGCATGACCTTGCCTGATGACGGCACAACCTCGGCCTTTTTTGGCACGAATGAGTTTCCATGCTTCCAATGCTTGCTTTGAAGTTTACTCTCAGGGTCATAATTGTGCACGCAACACTCATCCATTGTTATAAGGCATTCGAAAGAGTCGTCAGGGTCGCTCTCGCAAATCTTCAACATTCGTGCAGCTGCTTCCTTCCGCCATTCGTTTTTCACTGGCGTCAGCAAACACGGAACCCAGCGCGCGGCAACTTTCGTCACATGCAGGTTGCAGTGAATTATGTGGTGCACAGAGCCTATACTTCCGTTAACCTGTCCTACTAATTCTTCAACAGTTATCCGCCGGTCCGCGAGTATGATAGCCTCCACTTGTGCAGCAATTTGTGGTTCATCATCGAGCGAAGGGTGGCCACTTCGTTCTGCATCGTCCAGGCTTGTTTGACCGCACTGAAACCGTCTGCGCCATTTCACAACAGTGTCAGAGGCTGGGGCATTGTCAAAGTACACTGCCACCAGTTCGGCGTGAATCGTCTTGGCGTCTTGTCCCTTGAAATACAGAAAGCGGATCACTGCACATGCTTCAACTTTCCCGATGGGTGCTGTCCTTTTTGTTCTGGCCCCCTAGCGGTGTTGCGCAGTATTCAATAGAACATTAGTTTTACATTACGCTAAAACTAGGTAGACGCACACTCATTTGGATGCAAAGTGTGCACACCTTTTCTAAATCTGTCACACTGATAATACGAACCTTATGAACGCCCCTCGTATAAGTGATAAGGAACAATTGAAACCAAAAGAATTGATCAGAGAATACCCATATGAGGAAATTTCTGCATACCCATAACGATACATGGGGCTGGCCCAACTTGAAATTAGGGGTGGGCTAACTTGAACTTGCGGGTGGGTCAACTTGAAATTTGGAGGTGGGCCAACTTGATATTTGGGGATGGGCCAACTTGATATTTGAAGGTGGGCCAATTTGAAGTTGGGATGCAGGCACACTTAAATTCTGGGTGTGCGAACGTGATACTTGGGGGGGGGGGCAACTTAAAATATAGGGTGGGCAAACTGCAAATGGGCCACAGGAAAACTTAAATTTGGGGGTGGGCAACTTGAAATTTGAAGGCAGGCCAACTTGAAATAGATATCTAGGCCAACTTAGAGTGGGGGGTGGGCCGACTTAAAATTTAGGGCAGAGCCAACTTAAATTTGGGGATGGGTCAACTTGAAATTTGGGGGTGGGCCATTTTCAAATTTGATGGTTGGTCAACCTAAAATTTTGAGGTAGGCCACCTTAAATTTGGGAGTAGGCCAACTAAAATTGGGTGGGTAGGTCAACTTGAAATTTGGCGGTGGGTCAAATGAAATTTTAGGTCATCCAAACTAAATTTGGAGGTGGGCCAATTTAAATTTGGGATGGGCCAAATTGAAATTAGGGGTGGTTCAAATAAACTTTCGGGTTGGGCTAATTTAAAATTTGGGACTCGGCCAACTAAAATTTTGGGTTGGGCCAACCTGAAATTCTGGGGTGGGCCAACGTAAAATTTGTAGGTGCGCCAAATGAAATTTTAGGGTATGCTTACATATACTCAAACAACTCCAGTCGAGTTTCAGCATAATTTTTCTGTATTGTGATGTGCCTACCAGGCCATACCAAATCAACTACGAAAAAGAATTTTAAGCGACTACAAGCAATTAATGATGTGGCATCATTGATCAAAAAAGCTCATATTACAGTACAAATCAGGACATTCAAAGATTGTAAAAAGCGGAATTGCGGTGTCTTGCCTTCGGGCTGCTTTAGAAAAATTTTCTTGCCACCAAATAAAAGAAAGCTTTGCCAATCAAGGCTAGCTTCAGTGCGATTCCTGGAACACATTATAGTCAGAGCGGCCAAAAACGTAATTAAAATAGTAAAGGGTGTACAACCCACAGATTCAAGGAACAGGCTTAGCACGAATAGAAAGCGCCTTGCGGTTGTACCTTCCGTCCATTATTTTTCCCATGGGCTAAAAGTAATGTAGCCAGCCGGTATGGCGTTGAAGTGGTTTTCAGCGCACCTAACAAGGTGCAAGAAATGTGCCAAGCTATTTCAAAAAAGTTTGACAATAGGGTAAAAAATGCAGCTGCGGTCTTAAAAAACATACAAAATTCACAAAATGCAGAACAGGTGTTGTGTACCAGCTTCCGTTAACCAGTGGCAACATGTACATAGAACAAACCAGTCGGTGCATAAACACCCGTCCAAAAAACATCAACGTTCTCTCGGTAAAGAAAAACATTCACACTTGTCAAACCACTGTCATTTATGTCATTGTGATCCGGTATTTTTTGACACTGACATTTTGTTTTCAGATAAAAACAAACTAACACGTGAAATAACAGAAGCGTTTCATATCAAAAAGTGTGCTGAAAAATACTTAAGTCCACCATAGGTTGCAATTACTGACAAAGAATTTGCCTTTTTGAATACTGGTTGAACCTTTTTAGTCTGTTTTTATTCTGTGGCTGTTTATACTGACGACTCTTGTTGCACATACTCAGTGCAGATAGCTGGGGTATTTATGTTCTGTATCTTTCCTAAAATAAACAGTTGTGAGTAAGCGCTCGTGTGTTCTTGTCGCTGTGTCCTTCACTGTGTCCTTGTCGATTGTGCGCAATAAATATTTCACAATGGCAGTTGTGGCAGCTGAATGAGAGTCTGCTGGATGAGAGAGATATGCAACATCATTAGAAATGTAATCAAGGAAATAATGAACGAAGGAAATGTAGACGCGATATTGGAGGAAGAGTTAAAAGACGAATGTCAGATGTTTCTGCTTACAAAGGACAGGATAAAGCATCACTAAAAAGAGCGAGAAGCTAAGTATGATGCAAACTCTGAGAAATATAATCAAAGCCCAAAACATTCACCCGGGTACCTTTACAGAAGGTAAAGAGTGCCAAGGACAGCTGCTGTTAATCCTGGTGAATGAGTGCAAAGGCACTATGATCCGGTCTAGGAAGGACTCAAATCGGAGAGACCCACAGCTGAACTGCTGAAGATTTTAACGACAAAGAAAGACAGCGTGGCAGGAAAAACAAAACAGAAGCACTACAATGTGACCATAGCATTCTAGCATTACGAAATGACATCGAGACTGCATACAAGGACCTCTTCGAATGTGGAAGGAACACATGCGACCATGAACTCTCGCAAAAATATGCTTCAACGTTAAATTGCACAAATGACGAGACAAAACAGCAAACGGATGAGCGCATATCAGAGAGCGAAATAGAATGGGTCATACGTAAGCTAACACAAAGGAAATCACCATGAATTGGTGGGCTCAGCACTGCATCTTACAACAATTTTTTTTTACAAGGAAACACTCTAGCATTCCTGCAAAGCCAGGAAGGGTAGATGCCAATTCTGCTCTGGCATTTCTAGAGCAAAATATGTTCAAGAACACGAAGGTGGTGGTGTGCGACAACGGACCAGCTTTTCGCAGCAAGAGATCCAGGATTGGGAGTGCGAAGGAGAAATTCCCCTTTATTTCGCCACACCCTGCCACCTAAAAGCAAACGGCCTAGCGGAGAGGCTCATTCGGGACCGAAAGACATTCACCCTAATATACCCTGATTTCTGCGCTGTAAGGATGCGCAGATTGAGGCGGCAGTGAGGCTCATATACGAGTCTCATATCATATTATTAGTATGCACGCCCAGCGTTGCTGCATCAGGGGAAACCATTTGACTGGCTGCTGGAAAAGTGTATTTGCTGGAAAAGTGTATCGCTGGAAAAGTGTATCTACAGGAAAAGCGCAAGACAGAGGAGCAGTTTATACGCTACCGATCAACTATCAAGAGGCAATATACGATGTGCGATATAGCCTCATGATGCCTGTATAGGAGACTGGGGACACGGTTTTAGTCGTAAGAAGTTTGCATGATCTGACCAGTATAAAGCCGTGTCAACCCTTATTTGTTGTTATCAACCTTATCGGACTTGACAGGAACCTTATCAATCATTTTCGGCGCTTATTAGCCCCATCAGAATTGTTCCGACCACTGAAAGCCCCTATCCCTCTTTAGCAATTCTCCATCTGCATAAAACCATCATCAACCATGATTAGACCTATATAACCCCTCAGCCTACTTATCTTCCTTATCAACTCAATGGCCGCTTATGAATTGAATAAGGATCAGTGTGTTTTGCTCTTCGTTCTTTATTTGGCAAATACTTTGAAGCAGCGGCTTGTCACGTTTCTGACTCAGTGAAGTTCGTCGGTGTGGTTACTATCTGATTATTTTCTGCCTACTCCCTCGCGGGTGTGCTCAGTAGCAATAGATTTGTTCTTGCTGCACACAAGGCTTGGAACATAGCTGTTTTGCACTTTGCAATAGCTTCTAGGAAAGATGCATTATCGCTAGTAAGTGGCCTACTCCTATGGACCATCACGAAACATTCAGCTTCAACTATTCGTATGCTGTCGGTGCAGTCGCTGTCGCCCGTGCTTTGGCGCCTCTATTCAAGTGTGCACCCGTTCACGTATTCTTAATACGCCGGTGATAGAATGCGCGTAAGCTTGCGTGCGAGTTGGGGTAAATGTGCGCATAGATAGCGTGCGCGGAACTTACTATGCCAGGAAGGGGCGCTACTCCCTTTGTCATTGTTTAACGAGCGGTAATCGTGCACTTTTGCCGGCGGTCCGGGGTTGAAGTCTTTTCTTTGGGGGTTAGCTATACAACGCAGGCGGATGAGTGAAATTTCACATCGAAGCTCTATATGGCCAGGTTCTGGCAGGTCGCGTTCGCGGACAAAATAACGCGTAGAACAAGAATTTTCGGCGGCGGATAAATATCGGTTTAAATGTATCAAGTGACTTAGCCCAGGCGGCAAAACGAATGTTAGCTGAAAGAATATGAGGTAATTTTAAAGTGATTCACAACAATATTATCAAAAATACGACTGCCTAAATTGGTTAATAAATATGCAGATTATACTTAAAAATTGGCTTGCGCAAGGAATGAGGCTTTTCAAGGTAGCTTTTCTTAAGGCCTCGGATACATACTTGGCTCCATTAGCGAAGACAGAGGGAGGCCGCTATAGCCGAACGCTAATTAGCGTCTGGGCGTCGACAGGGTGTGTAGAAAAATGTCGCAGTTTCGCGAAAGGCGAAGCATCAATTGCGATAGCAAATTAGTCGAGAGCTATACGCAGTAGGGAGAGCAGTTTTATCGGCTGCATAAACTTGGACACATTCGCTTACTAACTGAATTGACAAGCGTGGTGTCAGCGCACACAAGCAAACATAAATAGATCACACTCGATGACCGCAGACAACCACCGTCAAAACGCTGGCGTAAGCTAGCGTGCCCGCCGCAGCGAGGGAAGGTTTATGCGATGTATAACTTCAACGGAAACTGAGCAGTGAAAACACAGCGGATACAAAGGTCAGAGCCGTGTGGAAATCGCTTTCAAGGTAGGTGCGCGCGATAGACCGCATCGGCGCAAAGTACAAGTACGCAAGTTCTAGCAACCGTAGCAGAGTAGAAGTCCCCCACTACGGCGTGCCTCATAATCAGATCGTGGTTTTGGCACGTAAAACCCCATAATTTAATTATAAGTTATAAACTACTACAGCTTGGCTAGTCTTCGATCTTGACATAGCGGAAGGAATTTTTTTATACACGAAAAAAGTCGTGCATCGAGAAGGGCTGGCAACTCAGGCTCTCCCTATATAACATAGGGAGAGCCTTTCGTTTCTAACATTTCGTTTCTCGAGAACAAACTGCTCCGCGAAAAGGGTCAATAAGATCTAATGGTAAACCGCGATCACCGTACAATTCTAATTTACTTAGCGAAGTTAATTGATTCTGACAATCAAATGCCTTGGAAAAGTCTAAGTAAATGCAAATTACTAATTGTTTTTCTTCGAATGCTTTACGATCGAAAACCAAGTCTTGCTCAGTTAAGAGAGCTAGTTTCATAGAACGACCACTCCGACTGCCCAATTGAGAATTGCTGATTGAGTTAAAGTTGTCGGAAAACTTTGTTAGTCTAGTCATAAGTGAACTTTTCCAAACCGTTAGAGGATAATGCTAATGTGGGAATGGGGTGGTAACTAGATAAGTTATTTTTATTTCATCCTTTAAATATAACGACAGCATTTGACATCTGCGTTTTGCGGGGAAAGGATCATGTACAGAGGGCAAGGTTATATGTATGGAAAATATGTAGCAAAGTATTGTCTATTGCGTATTTCAGCGGTTTTATCTGTATGCCGTATATGTGACATAACATACTGTTTTTATTTAAATTAATACTATGAAGGAGTTCATTACCACTTGTGGGATTGAGATAAAGGCTATTGCCCATCTTAGTAACTCTATTAGTGGTTTTTGAGTACTACGGACTGACAGCTACATTAGTAAAACAGTAATCTGAATGCCTCAACTTCTCCTAAACCCTTAAAGAACCATTACTCAAGATCAGGTCTTTTACAGTTTCTGCGGAACGTCAGTGACCCAACAATTAGTTCATTTTCTTCCCAATTACATCTGGCTTGGCCTTATGATCCTGTTTAATAACATTAAAAACTACGCGTGTTTCGCATGTCCAGAAAGATAGTTTTCTTCCGATATTGTTTAAATAGAGCCGAATCTTGTGAGCTGCGCGAAGTTGAAAACCTCTGAAGAGGTTTAGCCTTGTTTATCCTTTTAATGCAATGGTTAGTTACTCATGGCATGCGTCGATTACTTTCCTTTTTCATTTCCATCCGGCGAAATGACTTAGCATAGGATTCTGTAAACACAAAAAATTATTACAGGCATCGTCAGATGTCCTTGCACGAGTTACAATATCCCAATTTGCAAGTAATAATCTTTTGTGAAAATCATCTAAGGTACGTGTTTCCTTAATGTTATGGATTATTGTAATGCTGTGCGAAATATAATTTATTCCCCATTTATGGGCCTCAATGAAAAATGTCACAGTTTCGCCCTAAGGGTGAAGCAATGAATGCGATAGCAACACAGCAATGTCATAGGAAGTAAGGTGAGCGGCCTTGGTAGCAATATGAATTGTAGTAAACATGAGCTGATTAAGTAAGCAGGTGTGCTGCGGCGTAAGTAGACCGACATGAAGAGAGACTCGATGACCACGAGAAGGCACGTGTGAAACGGTGGTGTTGATGAGAAGCGCTTACCGTGGGCAGCGCGTGCGAAGGGACACACCTGTAGTGCTGCACTGCCCATCTGGGCAGCATTGCATGTGTAGCGTGCGTTGGAAAATGTGGCCCGACTATTACTAACTGAATGAACAAGCGTGGTGTGAGCGCGCACAAACAAACATGAATAGATCACGCTGAATGACTGCAGCCAACGACTGTCAAAACGCTGGCAGCGCAACGTACCTTCGGCCGCGCAGCGGGCGAAGGTACGTACGGTCTATCGCTTCAACGGAAACTGAGCGGCGCATAAAGGTCAGAGCCGTGTGGAGATAAGAGGCGGTGCGGTCGAACGAACGACGAGCGCGGTTGTTGGCAGCGTAGAAGTGCGCCCCCCCCCCCCCCGCTTCCTCCGGCGCTGGCTTCCCGCTTCCTTGAGCGACGAGCGCGGTTGTTGGCAGAGAAGTGCCCCCCCCTGCTCCCTCCGGCGCTGGCTTTCCGCTTCCTTGCTTGCGCGTGGGAGATTGAGTGCGTTCGCTCTCCGCGATAGCGCGCGTCCCCGCACGCTTCCGCTGGGGCATACGGCGCGCGGCGAAGATTTTATCTATACGGAACCTTACGGCGACGGCGACGACGACGGCGACGGCAGAAATCCGGTTGAAGTGTCCATATAATTGCTATCGCAATAATAAAGATACACAAATATTATCACTAATATGGGAGGCAAGAACACCTGATAAAAATTCGTTGGCCCTTCCACTCCGTGCAGATGAATGTAAGTGAAGCTTATCACCACCACAACAAATGGAGGGTATACATACCCGTTCACAGTGCTGAACGCAGGCAGTTTTCCTTTGATTAAAAATTCCTTACAAGTACCGCAAACTCTAAATTCGCCAAGGTCTTCTCCAATAGTAGCGTAATGTTCATGCAACACTTCCAAGACATTGTATCGCCGTTCGTCGGAGCGGATCACACTGATGAGGGAAAAGTCGTTGTCGAACCACAAACACTTGCGTTTTATGCCTCGAGTTTGCTCGGCGGCATCGTTAGCAGCATCCGCTTGCCATTGTCGCTTGGGATTCTTCAAAATGAAATTGCTTCAAAATTAATTCTGTCTGTCACTAAGACAATGAATGGCTCATACCCCCGTAAACGCGGCCTCCGCATTACGATGACAGAAGAGAAGTGAAATTCTATGCTAGAATGGTGAGCGGTAACGGAGCCAGCTGTGGAAGAAGACGACGATGCTAGAGCCATAGCTGATGATGATAGTTTCTGCAAACAGACACGGACGTTCAGGCTAGACATAAACAAGCTTCGCTTGCAGTATTGTGTCTGCTGGTTGGTTGCTTATAAAGAGGTCAATCAAGGTATTCGGTGATTCCATGGTGCGTGTGGCGCCACCATTATGATAATGTTTACGAAGCCATGAGTGTAGCAGTGTTTGAAAGTTATGCATGGTACAGGAAACTTTTGGCCTGTTATTAAAATAATAAGATCGCCTACTAGACCAAGCGTACATTGTCAATGGTTGACATAATAGAATAAAGAATCCAATGATAGAAAAAGTTATTTAAATTTCCATCTCGTGGACTGCTAAAACACGTTTTCAACGCACTGAAACAAGGTATTCTGTATCATATCTTACAAAGGTTATGTTATCAAGGATTTGCAATCAATATTTCCTTACATTAAAAGGCCCTCGCCACGTTTGTTTGTTGTGTTTAGGTATAATATATTGTAATTTGTGTGTTTTGTTACGTTTTGCCGCGCTAACTCACTGCAGTGTTTTGACAGCGAGTTTACGCGGTCATCTAGTTAGATGCGTTCATGTTTGCTTGCGTCACCATGCTTATTATTTGAGTTAGGATGCCTATGTTTACAAGTTTACACGGCCGATAAAACTACTATCCTTACTTCGTATAGCTATCTACTAATTTGCTATCGCCATCAATGCTTCGCCTTTCGGGCGCAACTGCGACTTTTTTTCTTTTCTTTTTTGACCACTTACTTTAGCGTTGGGCACAGGTGCTCAACAATATATATAGAGGGTGTAGATGTGGGACTAAGATTTCACGCTGGCAAGCAAGTTTACTGGGTTTCTTGCTCTCCAACTTATTGGAGAGCCGAGGCAAACTGTCACGTTTGACTCGGCTCTTCATTTGGACACTTATGTTGGGATGCTCGAAATTGTTGCCAGACCTTAGCTCTGTGACATAGCTCAATTTCATCAAGATTTAGTGGTTCATTAACCAGAGTTCCAACTTCACAAGCAATGCTAAAAATATTTTGATGCACCACTTGAAGAATTCAGTTTGTCTCCAAGTTGCACTTTCCAAGATATTGCTCCCTTCCTGTGATTCTCTATTCATGCTCCTCCGACATCTTTTTCATGCCTTTGCATTCATATTCTGGAGCTACAATGTCCTTCTTTAGTACGCCAATTTCTTTTAGAAGTTGTTCATTGGTTCCTTCATTTCCGCAAACGTTTTGTGATAGAAACATAGACTATTTTTCTTATCACCCAATTCCTTTCTCAGGTCTCTTTCAATTTTGATCTTAAATTCTTTTAATTCTTTTTCAAACCCCTCCCTTAGTTCATCCAAAGCACGAGTCATTCTACTTCTCTCAACACTTTCAAAAAACAGATCAAGCTGTATAGTAAATGCATCAAGGGCCGCAGGGATGAAAGAAATGGCAGAAAGAAAGTCCAACCTGCGCGAGGATGAAGATGGGCTTTTAGAGAACATGCTTCTCCGCTGCCCCGTTGCCGCTGCAGCGTCCGTGAGAGGGCCACAACGTGCAGACAAGGGCGAGCAGTGAGAGCACCTCCAAACCGTTTGCACCCCGCGCCCCCGTCCTCCACTATCCACCAATGGTGACGAGTGGAAATGGCGAGCAGCCCCAGGGGCGAGTCGAGCATCGTTCGCCTTCTCCAGCGTGAGCCCCCTGCTCCGACATGACCTTCGCTCCTCGAACAGGCCGGACGTGTTTCGAGCAGCGAGCTCCTCAACAACGACCACCACCAAGGCCAGGAGCAGGGTAAGTAGCGTCCGTGTCGGCTCCCTTTTTTCCTCGACCTGGCGGCCGGCCAATGACTCCGACCATTTTCGACCATTTCTAACCTTTTTTTTTTGTGATCTGCCACGCCACCGACGCGCTAAGCCTAGCGCGCCATGCTCGACTCCGAGCGCCTGCGCAACGCGCAGCTGCATTCCATGCCACACCTACGGCCGACGCCGCCCGTTTTCGCCGCCTCCGCCGAAACCGTTCGCAGACATCCAAGCCACCGACATGGAATACCAAGTCGAAGGCGTCTCCATCACCCCTGCTGAGCTAGAAGCCGACTCACAATGGATCCGTGGCGTGAAAGCACACCGTACAGCCGCGGCTCACCAGGCCATCGCCTCGATGCCGCCTGCCTCGCCCCCAAGACCCCTACTCCACCGCCATCCGCCACCCCCAGCACTACCACTCTCCGTCGTCACTCTCCCCTCCCTCGCGTCCCAGCAGAGGACTTCAAAATCGTTTTCAGACCGGGAGGAGGGCATGACCTCCGCACTACCACTAACGGAGCCCTGCTACAAATCTCTGCACGCTTGCCACCATCGACTATGTCAC